>NC_056529.1:36028078-36032222 GCF_019175285.1 Sceloporus undulatus | reverse complement strand
AGGTAGGAGTGTGGGCAAGGGCAAGGCTTTCCTCCCCTCATCGGAGGGGAGGGGGAGGAGGAAAGAGCCCTGGGCAGAAGGGCTGCTGCTGGGCAAGGAGCAGGCAGGGCTCCTGGCGCCGGGAGGAAGGGGATGCTCTCCTCCTCCTCCTCTTCCTCCTCCTCTGCTCTCCTGCTGGCTGTCCCTCCGGGCCATTCAAGGCCACCTCTCTTGCTGGGGGACTTGGCCAACCCCAGGAGGGCACATTGCATGCCCACGGAGGCAGCCGCTTCCAGCCTGGAGCCTGGCACCCAGAGAGGGGCTCCCCTGAGAGCCAGCCTGGCAGCCAGGGGATGGATGGGGAGGAGGAGGAGGAGGAGGGTCGCTGGCCAGGCAGCAGCAGGCCTCCACACAGCTGAAGCGGGAGAGAGATTCCTCTCTGACCTAAATCCCTCCCTCAATTTGCCTCGATCGTGATCGAGGCCAAAGTTCTCATTCCCAGGACCCGGGGTTTTTAAAAAGAAACGGTATTTGCACCGATTTCAAAAGACCCGCGCTAGGGGCCATTTACCACGGAACGGGTGTGCAAGCCTCGGATTCGCTTGTGTGAGATTCGGGGTGAGTAGGAACTCGATTTTTTTGGTAGTGTGAATGAGCCCTACATAGGATTCCCAACGTAGATAGCCTGGATTTAATGGTTAGTATAAAGAACAGAAGGTGAGCTGTCACTTCCTTTGGGGTGGAGCTAGCAGCCAGTAACTCTAAAAAAACTGATGATCTTTTGATTTCAGTCTCTAAAGAGAGAGCAGAGGGTGTGCTGCTTTTGGGGGGGAGTCATCACAGAGGGGAGGAAGAACAAGAGAGAAGGATAAAATTGTCAGAATCCTCCTTCATTCAGTGATTCAGTGAGGATTCTGCCATGAGGACTGTATGATATATATAGAGATAGATAGACAACACCTGTATCTAACACTCTCAGGGAAAGGCATTCTGGGAAAGAGTTGCTGCCACCATGGGCTATGCTCAGGATGATCATGTATCCGGAGCTGTCAGCTGAGAGCAGCAATCAATTCGCACCAGTCAGGCAGTTTTATGATGGGGTGATGTTTTACAGATACCCTCTATTCCGGTATCTATAGATCTCTCAAGGCAGAAGAGACTATGAACCAAATGGTGCTTTCGTTAGGACTGCTTTGATATAGAATCCCCTCCTCTGTGGTAAAGGGGGGTGAGTTGGGAGGAACGATCTGGGTTGAACAGGAAAAAAGAGTGTGGGCTGGGGTTTTAAAGTGGGGTTTCTCTTTGGAGTTCTTCAGATTCAGCAAAAAGTATTTCTACCTTCTCTACAATAAATTTTTGTTTTACAATAGCTGTTGTTGATGATTGGTTTAGAATACTCAAGTCTCACAAAAAGGACAGAGGACCGGTCTGAAGGATCTGGGGAAAATAAAGAAAGGATGAATTGAGGGGTCTGGGACAACTCAATCAAAAGCAAGGGGATGCATGGAATAGAGCAGGGGTAGGCAACCTGCGGCCCGTGGGCCGGATGCGGCCCAGCAAGGCCTTGGGACCGGCCCCCGCCTGGTCCTGCCGCCGATTGCCGCCGGAGCCTTTGGCCTATCAGGAGGAGGCGGGCAAGGGGGGGCAAGTGGCAGGCAAGGGGAACAAGCGGCGGGCAAGGGGGGCAGTTGTCTATAGAAGCCTCCAAAACATGCATTTATATTAACGTTCCAGTGGCTTTGGCGCAGCTTCTGGCCTCTTAAGATGTGTGAGTCATTTAAACAGCACACCTCCAAAGTGATCCGAAGCAGCTTTATTTTGGCCTGTCTGTATGGGCCCATAAATGAAGTTTGTCTTTAGACTTGGGTCTTGGGTCCCATCTCCAATATATCTCATTATGTAGATAAATACAAATATAAGTACAGTGGTACCTCGGGATACGAAATACCCAGCTTACGAATTTTTCGGGATACGAATAAATCCCATAGGGATTTATTGTTTCGGGTTACGAAAGTTTTTTCGGGATACGAAAAAACTCCGGCGCTGTTTTAAATGGAGCCGCGGCAGAGCCGCGGCTTTTTTCCCCATTAGCGCCTATGGGTTTTCGGCTTACGAAGGCTTTTCGGGTTACGAAATTAGCCGCGGAACGAATTAATTTCGTAACCCGAGGCACCACTGTATTCCAAAACTCCAAAAAAAAAAAACATTCAAATTTCAAAATACTTCCAATACCATTTCAAATCAGGGATATTCAAGCTGTTACAGTTCATGTATTTGGTACAAAAAGACCCTTGCTTTCTGGTATAATTTTAGTTTTTTCACATGTCAGGTTGTTGTTCATACATTCACTTCTTGACCTGAACAAGAAATGTTTCTCACTTCCAGTCTTATGACACTTTAAAGCAGGGGTAGGCAACCTGCGGCCCGCGGGCCGGATGCGGCCCGGCGAGGCCTTGGGACCGGCCCCAGCCTGGTCCTGCCACCAATTGCCGCCGGGGCCTTTGGGGGGCAATTGTCTATAGAAGCCTCCAAAACATGCATTTATATTAACATTTTTAAAAAATCAGCAAATTTTTACGTGTCCTCCATTTAAAAAAAATTTTTGCCCTCCATTTAAAAATTTTGTCCTCCATTTGTCCTGGTTTATTTATATATTTAATTTTTTTTAAAAAAAATTATTTAATTATTTATTTTTTGGCTTCGGCCCCCCAGTTGTCTGAGGGACAGCAACCCGGCCCCCGGCTCAAAAATGTTGCCTAACCCTGGAATAGAGGGACAAACAGCTACTGAGCAGCAGCAGTAGTGATGGGTGACACTGATGTGAGATCTCACTAACAGAGGTAACACCATAGCTAACACACGTTGGCACTGCACAAAGGGATGGCAAAGGTGAACCTCCTTGTGAGATCCTTTCACCAAGAAAACTCTGCAATGAGATAGACCCAGATGAAACTAAAGGAAGGACTAGTACACAGACAGAGAGGTAGGAAAGAGCAATACTGGGAGATCACAACAGAGAGCTGATGAAGGGCTTAGAGAAACTCAAAGACAGGGATTGAAACAGCAGACATGATCAATAAAGCAAAGCTTGTCCAAGGCAGTACTCCACGTATTATACGAATGTAGAATGTGAGAAGCATGACCCAGGGGAAGCTAGCCTTAGGTCCAAAACACACTGCAGAAATAACCCACTTTGAGATCACTTTAATTGCCCTGGGTGAATGCTAGGGGATTCTGGGAACTGTAGTTTTGTGAAACATTTAGCCTTCTCTGTCCAGAGAGTTCTGGTGCCACAATCATCTACAATTCCCTGGATTCCCTAGTACTGAGCTAGAGCAGATAAAGCGGTCTCAAACTGGATTAAAAAAGTCAAAAAAAGTAAATGGAACACATAAACATAGCAATATTAGGAGTAAGCAAGCTAAAATGGACAGTTCTCATACAGTGATCAGAAAGGAGACTGCAGCCAAGAAACAAGAAGACTAGGAATGGGGAGAGCACAGCGATCAAAGGACTAGACTAGACCCTAAAGCAGTGATGGCGAACCTATGACACGTGTGTCAGTGCTGACACGCATAGCCATTTGGGGTGACACGTGGCAGCCCCCGGGACAAACCTGCTTTTGGGGGGGCCCTGCCCGCCCCTGCCCAGTTCCCCCCAATTGGGGCCTTTGTCCCGGGCCCAGCCTCTGGGCCGGGCACGCTCATGTGGCTATTACCGCGGCCGCTAAGGCGGCTGGCCGGCCACCCACCTCCTCCTCCTCCACGGCCGTGCCGCGCCGCCCTCCACCTCCACCGCTCCTCCTCCACCTCCCCCCCAGTGCAGCTGCTGCACAGCCCGCTGCGCTTGCCTGGGCCATGGCTGACAGCAGAGCATGCTCGTCCCTTTTGTGCACTCACGCGCGGGGCTTAAGGGGCAGCGCTCGCTTCCTAAGCCTTCTGGCCAATGGCAGACGAGCAGGGGCTGGCCTAGTTTCCAGCCTCAGTCTGCCATTGGCCAGTGTCAGGAGCCTTGGAGGAGGAGGAGGTGGAGGCAAAGGAGGAGGAGGAGGAGGAGGAGGAGGAGGAAGAGGAGGCAAAGGAGGAGGAGGCAGCGGCAGCAAAGGGTAGGTAGGTAGATAGGTAGGTAGGAGGGAGGGAAAGAGGGGAGGAGGGGGGATTTTGTC
>NC_056529.1:36025001-36027978 GCF_019175285.1 Sceloporus undulatus | reverse complement strand
TTGCACCATTCCTCCCTGTTGTGCTCACTTGCCAATCAGGTTTTAGATTTCCATAGAATCCTACAGTTGGAATGGACTCCCAAGAAGGGCCCTGATCCAGTCCAGCCCCCTTCTTCTGCCATGCAGGAACTCTCACTCAAAGCATCCCCATTGACATGATATGGCCATCCAGCCTCTGCTTAAAGACCTCCAAGGAAGGAGACTCCACTCCACTCCACTCCCACTGTCGAACAGCCCTGACTGGATGGTTGTCCTACTTCCCAGAATTCCACAGGGCTGAGCCATGGCAGTTAAAGCGGTGCCAAGCTGGGCTATTATCCCTGCAGCGCAGAGGCAGCAGACCCTTGCCAGGTTCCTTCAGAGGCTGAGAGAGTGTGGCTGGCCCAAGATGGGTTCCCATGGCTTGAGGCAGGATTCAAACCCTGCTCCCCCAGAGGCCCGCCCACCTCGATCAGGGAGTAGTTGATCTCCACGTCGGACTTGACGAAGCCCCCGCAGCCGACCACGATGTCCTCGGAGCCCCGCACGGAGGCCCAGGGGGCGCCCCACAGCCCCCACCAGAAGAACAGGCCCAGCAGCGGCGAAGGCGAAAGCGCCCTCCCGCGCCCCGTCATCCCGGCCCTGAGTCAGGAAGGCAGGGCGCATGCTCAGGGAGAGAGGGAGAGAGAGAGAGCGAGAGAGAGAGACACGAGACCCAGAGCGGCCACCCGGAAGCAGAGGCTGGCCCCACGCGCGCAAGCCCTTGGCTGCCCCCTGGCGCCTGGGAGTCGAGGCGTCCTAGTTAAGAAGTGATATGATTGATGATAGCCTTGTTTACATCACTTGAAAGGATGTTCTTGGAGCAAGCTTTTTTCTGCTGCCCCAGAGAAAGGGGCACAAACACAGAGCAATGGCTTAAAAGTACAGGAAAAGAGGTTCCACCTCAGCATTGCAAAGACAGTGGAAGTCTCCTCCTTTGGGAGTCTTTCAGCAGAGGCTGGAGGGTCAGGGATGTTTTGGTTGTGAGTTCCTGCATGGCAAGAGGCTGGACTGCATGGGATTCTGTGGTTTTCTCCATCAGTCCTGATAACATATCAATGTTTTCCTCACACTGGGAAAAACAATGTGCACCTTCTGCTTCCTAAACATAACACACAAAAGTGAGCAGGTACACAACCCGTTGCCTAACCCTTTGCCTCCTTTGCAGTTGTTTAGGACAATTATTCACCACTTTAGTTTGCTTAGCTGTTTCATAACAGTCTTGTCCCAGGACCAACTGGACTTTGCTACTACAGGAGCGTCGCAGAATCTGGCGTAAAGGGGGCAGCAGCAGCAGCAGCAACAACAACAACAACAACAACAACGGGTGTCATGGCGGGGAAAGGCGCCATGAAGGAAGGAGGAGGAGGAAGCTGGCTGTGTGCTGCTAACAGGGGAAAGGAGTCGGCTGCTTTGTGGGTGAGTGCCTCAGAGGCGGCATCCACACTGTCATATAGCCCCAGTTGAGCCCACTTTAAATGCCCCCCTTGGCTCAAGGCTATGGAATTCTGGGAGTTGGAGCTTGTTGTGGGCCCAGGATTCCTAGATGTTGGCTGAGGGGACTGGGGCTTCATAGAAACCTAGAGTTGAAAGAGAGACCCCCAAAAAGGGCCTTCCGGTCCAACCCCATTCTTCTTCTGCCATGCAGGAACTCTCAGTCATAGCATCTCTATTGACATGATATGGCCATCCAGCCTCTGTTTAAAGACCTCTAAGGAAGGAGACACTGTCCTTCTTAGAGTAGACTCATAGAATCATATTGGAAGGTACCCCAAGAAGGGCCCTGATCCAGTCCATCCCCATTCTGCCATGCAGGAACTCTCAGTCAAAGCATCCCTATTGACATGGCCATCCAGCCTCTATTTAAAGACCTCTAAGGAAGGAGACGCTGCCCTTCTTAGAGTAGACTCATCGAATCGTAGAGTTGGAAAAGACCACAAGAAGGGCCCTGATCCAGTCCAACCCCATTCTTCTTCTGCCATGCAGGAACTCTCACCAAACTGCAAATCCCAGGATTCCACAGGAAGGAGTCCTGACAATTAAAGTGGTACCAAACGTATTTACTTCTGCAATGTGCTTGTTGCTGCCATTAAATCCATTCTGAAATGGAAAGCGGGCACAAGAAGGCAAAGACCGCCAAGGGATTTAAACTTCCCTGCTGATTTGAGTGGTTTGAGTGTTGGATTACAATTCTGGGGACCAGAGTTTGTTTCCCACCTTGACCATGAAACCCACTAGGTACCCTTGGGCCAGTTACACTCTCTCAGCCTCAGAGAATGGCAGTGGCAAACTTCCTCTGAGCCAACTTGCCAGGAAAACCCAGTGATAGGTTTGCCTTAGAGTTGCCATACGTCCATAAGGCACACAACAACTACAACTGATCTCTCTCACTCTCACTAGCCATAAACTTTGGCCCTGCATATATTTTGGACATCAGTCCTAAGGATCCTCAGCAATACTAGGGGATTGTGAGAGTTGCAATGTACTCCTGGGGCAATAGCAGAAATTGGAAAGGCTGGGGAGAAGTGCTGCCAGTCAGAATAGACAATCCTGGGCTGGATGGACAAAGAGACTTTCCTGGTGGAAGCCTTTTTCTGTCCTCTTTTTCTGTTCCTCTTCAGCAGGGGTAGGCAACCTTTTTGAGCTGGGGGCCGGGTTGGTGTCCCCCAGACAACGGGGGGGGGGGGGGGGGAGCCAAAAAATAAATAATTAAATAATGTAGGACAACATTTTCAAATGTAGGACAACATATTTTTTTTAAATTGGAGGACATGCAAAAAAAATTTGATGATTTTTAAAAAATGTTAATAGAAATGCATGTTTCTTAGGCATGATCAAAATGGAGGACATTTGGGCATTATTCCTAGACAGATGGTAGAAATGTACTTTCCTTTCTGGCCAACCCCCTCTCCCCCCATTCCAAACAGCACATTTGGGCATTGAACATGGCTTTACCTAA
>NC_056529.1:36004166-36024976 GCF_019175285.1 Sceloporus undulatus | reverse complement strand
AACTACGATGGCCTCTTGCATATTTCAGAGCTTATTGATAACCAAACTCTTTGGGTTTCACACTGAAACATGGGTTCCACATGGCATATGCATTGACATGTCAAGGTGGTTTCACAGTTGCACCAAGTGGTACTTCTCAGAGTATGTACAGTGGTACCCCGGGTTACGAATTTATTCGTTCCGCGCCGCTTCGTAACCCGAAATCCTCGTAAGCCGAAAAAGCATAGGCGCTAATAGCGAAAGCCGAGATTTCGTGCGAAAAAGCGACCGAAAAGCACCAAAAAATTTTTCGTAACCCGAAATAACCTCATAACCGAAACAGTTTTTTCTAGGATGTTTGCGTAAACCGAAGGAAATTCGGAAGGCGGGCCGTAGTCCCGGGGTACCACTGTACTTGGTCAAGGGACTTGGTTTGGTCTTCACTGCCCATGAGTTTGTAAAAATCACAGCAATTACATTGGCCTTGGCCTCAGAGGCTTTCTGGATTATCATATCACATTAAAGAACCAAAAACACACAGAAAGGTACTTTGGAAAGTCACCCTTCTCTTGGCTTCGAAACAGTGCATGCATGCCTCTCAAGCTGATTCATATCATAATCCTCCTCATCACCACACTATCACTGTCAAAAAAGGGAGACTTGTTAGCATTAAAAGCACCCCAAACCAACTTTGGAAGGTGACACTTCTTCGGCTTAGAAACAGTGCCTGCATGCCTCTCACGCTAACTACTATCATCCTTCATCATCATCATCATCATCATCACACTATCGCTGTCAAAACAAGGAGGACTTGTAGAATTAAAAGCACCCCCAAAACACACTTTGGAAGGTGGACACCTCTTGGCTTCTGAAATAGTGCCTGCATGCCTCTCAAGCTGACTCTCATCATATCATCACATATCATCAACCAATACGTGAAACCAAGGGAGACTGTGTAGCATTAAAAAGCACCCAAAATAAAATTTAAAAAACCTTGAGGCCTTTGGCCAGTGGGACTAACAACCTTCACTCCTCCACCATTCTTCTGATTCCTCCATGTACCACCTATCTCTTCTTTGACTCCCCTCCTCTGTCTCTCCTTTCTTTCTCTCCTCCTCTCTTCTTCCTCCTCCCCCCTCCTCCATGCGCTGCGCGGCCTGGGGGCCGAGGGGGCTGAGGCAGAGAAGAAGGAGGTGGGCGGTGCGGGGCCACGCAGGGAGGGCGGCGCGGGGGCCGCAGGGGAAAGGGGAGGGTTGGCACGGGGCTTCCCCCTTTGCCTCCTCTGCCCCAGGCCGCACGGCCCTCCTCTTCCTCTCCTTGCAGTGGAGGTAGGCTTGCAATATCCCGGCGGGGGCGGGACTTTCACGCTTTTGGACCGTTGTGCACGGTCCTGCCACGGTTCTGCCTTTGCCCGGGCACCCCCCGGGTTTGTGAGGCGGCGCCTTTAGCTGCTTTTGCGGTGGCGCCTGCTTGCTCCCTTGTCTGCGCCGCCGCTGCCGCCAAGCAAGCCCCCAGAGTCTGCGCCGCCACGCGGGCAAAGAGACACAAGCGAGGGCGGCGCCGCTGACCCCGCCGCTGCCGCGGAAGCCCCCAGAGCTCCGCGCGAGCATGCGGGCAAGGAAGGGCAAGCGAGGGCCACCGCTGACCCACCGCTGCCGAGGCCCGCAAGCCTCCACAGCTACGCGCGAGCACGGAGGCGCAGGCAAGGGCCGCCGCGCCGCGAAGCCTCCACAGCTCCGCCCGAGCAGGAGGGGCAAGCGAGGGCCGCCGCGATCGCCACCGCCGCCGCGCAAGCCCCAGAGCGGCAGAGCTCATTTGGAGGCTGGGATCTCCGTTCTGGCAGGGGGGGGGCTTTCCAGGTCTCTGCCCCCATTGGCTGCCACCCGCTCTCAGAGGGGAGCTCTCTCTGTTTGCTCCCGGCCGGTGAGGAACTGAGGTGCTCGGCAAGGGGTGATAAGAGAAGGCAAGCGAGGGCAGAGGGAGGGCAAGCGGGGACAAGGGGGAGAAGGGGGGCAATATTATTAGCACCCAAAGACTTAACTCTGTGACATCAGTTTGCAAAGGACCTTCATGGTTAGCAATATTTTGTTATTAGCACCCAAAGACCTAACTCTGTGGATCCAGTTTGCAAAGGGGCCTTCCATGGTTAGCATATTATTGTTTTAGCACCCAAAGACCTAACTCTGTGACGTCATTTGCAAAGGGCCTTCCATGGTTGCAATATTTTGTTATTAGCCCCCAAGACCTAGCTGTGTGACGTCGTTTGCAAAGGGACCTTCCCTGATTATTGTTATTCTATTATTATTATATTCAAAGAGCTAGCTGTGTGGTCTAGACTAGAGCAGGGCTGCCCAGCAGATGGTCAGGCCTGGTTGTGGCCCAGGGGACTGGTCCACCTGCAAGAGGTGTATTGGGGAGAAATCTGTGTGTGGGATTATGGCTGTGGTGTGTTTGTATAACTTGATGGCTGTGGTGCGTTCTATGTTGTTGCATGCTTTCCAGTTGTTCGGACTCATGTCACACTCTCTCAGCCTCACAGAAATGGGATTTCAAATGGTTTTTTTTGCAAGATTTCTCTTTGCCATCTTTCTGTGAGGCTGAGAAAGTGTGACATGGTCAAGGTCACCTCTGGATTTTATAGCTGAGTTTGCATTCAAACCCTGATCTCCAGAGTCATGGTTCAGTGCTCACACAACATGACACTGTATGCAAGAGGCCATGTTAAATAAAGCTATGTTAAATGCCCCCATGTGTGTTGTGTGTATTTTGGAATGGAGGGGGGAGGTTTGGCCAGAAAGGAAAGTCCATTTCTTGCCATCTGTCTAGGATAATGCCCAATGTCCTCTCATTTTGATCATGCCTAAGAAACATGCATTTCTTTTAACATTTTTAAAAAACAGCAGCAATTTTTTGCGTGTCCTCCATTTTTATAAAAAAAGTGTCCTCCATTTGAAAATCCTGTCCTACATTTGTCCTACATTTGTCCGTTTGGAGGTCCTGACTTATGGCAACCCTAAGTGAGGAGGAGGAGGAGGTGGAGGAGGAGGCGGAGGGGCGGCTGGTGGCAGGAATGGACTGGGGCCGGTCCTGCCGCTACGTGGGCCGAATCCGGCCCCGCAGCCAGGGTTGCCGACCCTGCTCTTCGGCTTTCATCTGTTCCTGTGTTGTTTGCAGGATTGGAAACAGACATGGTTACAGATACTCCAGTTGACTACCTGCTTTCACTTCCTGTCCTGATTTGGATCCCTTGCATCTGCCTTTGATCTCTTTCCCCTTCTATTACCTTTATCTTCAGAAGAATGCCAGAGGTTATATCAGGATGTCTGCTGTCTTCAAAGCAAAAATGGCAAGTCGTTTTCTGCAGTGGGGGCTTTTAAACAGTTTTTAAATAGCAATGTAAGACACTACCCTTCTTCGAGTCAGACCATGTCACCCTCAATATTATCAATTGGGTAACAGCCAATTCTCCAATATTTTTAATTGGTTTTGGTTTAACTGGGTTCGTTATGTTTTATTCACATAACATTTTAATTGTGCCAGTTCTATAAGCTGCTTTTTCAAAGAGAGAAGAGGAATTTAAATCAGCAAGGCTAAATTGGAGGAAGGGAGTGATTTCAGGTATATGAAGTAATTGTCCTTTTCTAATGACTAGCAAACAAGAATGAAACTTGGGATGAGACAGAATGGAGGGGGTCTGTGCCTTCCTTTGTCAGACCTTTATGTTACCATGTTTGTCTTCTTTTTTTAAAGTTATATTTTTATTAATTATTTCTAGGTCATGTCACATATCCATATAATACACATTCGACACAAACAAAAGCGAACACATAAATGGATATTCAAACATTTATGGAAACACTCAACAGTAGTTAATAATTTAAAAACCTTTCGCTTGCTGAATAATAGCTATAAAGAATACAGTGGACCCTTGTTATACGCTGGGGTTTTGTTCCAAGACCCCCCGTGGATAAACAAAATACGTGAGTGCTCAGTCCCATTAAATATAATGAAGAGCAAAATGGTGTCCTTATAAAAATAGGAAAATCCAGATTTGATGTTTGATTTTTTTTGTAAACTTTCTTAGAAAACAGAAAAAAAATTATGATTCATTTTCCCCATTCTTTTTTTACATTTCAGTCTTTCTTAAACAACTGGAAAAGAATTTGGAATGGAAATTGTTAGAAAGGGCCTGTACAGACAGGCCAAATAAAGTTGCTTGTGTCACTTTGAGGTCTGCTGTTTAATTGACACACCTATCTTAAGAGGCAGAAGCAGCGCTAAAATTGCGCTCCAGCCCTTAGGACTGAAGCATGGCTTCGGTGCGGCTTCTGGCCTCTTGGACGCATGCATCATTAAACCGCATCATACCTCCAAAGTGACCCAAGCAGCTTTTTTTGGCCTGTCTGTACGGGCCCAAAGTTAGATTACTTGGTATCTGTTCCAAAATAACAATGCTTAAAAAATGGAAAGGTGCAAAAATTATTTAGAAACAGTGGAAAGCTTTGATCTTTCACTTCTGGAAGACTTCAGCTGTTAAAATGATGTTCTTTCACGTTAATGTACCTTTCCAAACAATTCCACTAAATATTTCTAGTAATGGTTTGATCATTTAGAAGGACTGCAAAAATTTGTGTGGCAAAGAAAAAAAACCAAGGGTAGTATAATCATGAATCATAGAATGTAGAGTTGGAGAGGACCACAAGGGCCATCCAGTCCAACCCTGCCATGCAGGAATCCCAATCAAAGCATCCTCGACAGATGGCCACCCCACAAATGTACTAAGTGGTGTACAACTGTAAGCTAATTGCCCCCAACAATCGGGGTACTCATTTTTAGCGATCTCAGAAGGATGTTTGAAGAACATGCTTAACTTTGTTTGGCATGGTTTCCTGTGGTTTAGCAAAATAAATAATGCAAAGAACATTTACTAAACATACAAAACAGGAAAGCATTTTATAAAATTTGGATTACTAAACAAAGATTCTACACCAAACTCCCTCAAGAGAAACTGCAGTAAAATGATGCATATCTCTAACATATATAGGCACAGTACAGACTCCAAAAAAGGCTGCTGGTGCCTTTTTTCCCTGCAGGGAAGCTTCAGCGCCAACCGCGGCTTCCCTTGGAGGAAAAGAACCCGCAAAAAGAGGTTTTTTTGGCGCCGCCATTGTGATGTCTGAGTGCGCCATGGTGCATTCGTGATTGTAACAATGCACACGACATGCGGGATGCTATGCATCTGCCGTATACACGGTGCACCACCATTGTTACAGCACTGCGGCGTACTAGGGTTAGGGACTGTTCGGTTGCTTTAGTCCGTGTGTTACCAGGCCATAAATAGCAATAGCAAGTACGTTTCTATACCAATTATCATGCACTTAAGAGTCCCTAACCAGTTTACAAAATGTAAGTTAATTGCCCCACCAAGCTGGTTATTCATTTTAGCAATCTCGGAAGGTGACAGGCTGAGTTGACCTTGATACCCTGGATGGGATTGAACTCACAATCTTGTGGTTTGTGAGTGAGTGGTTTGCACGTACAGGCATTTAACCCGCTGTGCCACCACAGGGCTCCTAAAAACTGCTAACAATTGTTGTTGGAAATGTGGTATATGTTGATATTTTTTTCATATGTGGTGGGTTTGTAGCAAAGTAAAAAATACTGGCTCATGATTTGAGCCAAAATGAAGATAATTTAACAAAAAAAAAAAAAAAACCTCAAGCCCTGGCTTTTTCTTACTTGGATTGTTTAACTTTGAAACCCAAATTAAGAATATTTTAAACTTCTCTTGGTTAAGTGTTAGAAAACACCAAAACTTCTTTGGAGGAGGAGTGGATTGAAACTTGTGGACGTAGCAAATGGCACAATGACATACATACTTGAAGGTAAACCAATAGTAAATTCGCTAAAGATTTGGATAAATTTCCAGTACTACTTGAAACAAGATTCGATAACTTGATGATTCTTCATTCACTGAATTAGAAATGATTTATAGTTTCCATGGGGGGAAGAATATGTACCACAGATATTCATGTTACCATGTTCTTCTGAAACATATGTTCATCTTTGTTCTAGGTTCTTGGCTTTGTTTTCTTAGTGATGTATTTCTCAAGTACAGTCCACATTCTCTGGGAAGCAAACAAGGAATTCAGCAGGGTGCAGGAGTCATCATCAGCCTGCTTTACCGTGTTCACTATGGTAATTCCAACATTGCTTAGTTTTCTCTTGCATCTCCTTTCCCTCCCCCACCTCTTCCTGGGCACTTAGGATCAGCCAAGTCTATTTCTAGGCAGGGAAATCCCAGTAAAGAGTCTCTAAACATCCAAAGTGATTACCAGTAAAATCAAACACAGTTAGTTATATCCATTCAGGAGGGCTACCGCGCCGCCGCCACCAACACACTGGAAACTTTGCCTCTCTCCAACAGCAGCAAATGTTACAGCGCTGAAAAGCAGTTTGGGGATTCTCCCGAGTAGGGTGGTGGTGACATGGGAGAGCCCACTTTCACCAGTGGTTGAAGGAGGGACTGGAGCACATTTGGATTGAGTATGGATTTTAGTGTTAATAGAAGACTTGAGAGGTTGTTACACAAAACTGTGGTTTATTACTTTGGCCCTCCAAATGTTTTGGTGTTTTCAGCCACAAAAAGCCCCATCCAGGATAACCAGAGGCAAGCAATTCGGAAAGACTGAAGGCTGAGAAGCTCTTGTTCTCTGCTGCCCGATCTAATGGTTAAGAGGTTAGATTTCAACTGAATGTTAGGAGCAATTTCTTGGGGCTGATTTAGTTCAATAATGAAGTGATAGCTCGACCCGGGGTAGGCAACCTTTTTGAGCCGGAGGCCCGGGTTGCTGTCCCTCAGACAACTGGGGGGCGAAGCGGGGGGTGGAGCTTCACCCCCTGGGGGCGGGGTCGCGTGCCGGGCGTGGAGCCTCCACCCTCTGGGGGCAGAGCTTCCACCCCAGGGCCAGGCCACCTCCTCTTTGCCGGCCCCTGAGGGGCCCAGGCCCGTCAGAGGCGGCTGGAAAAAGCGCGGCGGGGACCGCCAGCGCTGGATGTCTCCCTGTCTTTGCTGGCTCTGACGCCAGGGGCCCGCTGCCGCTGTCGGAGTCCTCCTGGAGGGCCCCAGGGAAGGCAATGGGCCTCCCAGTGGCCCTGCCGCCGCCAGGAGACTCCTGGGGGCCCCTGCGCGGCAACTGGCCTCCCAGGGGCCCGCTGCCGCGCCAGAGCCCTCCTGGGGGCGCCGGGAAGGCCATGGGCCTCCCAGAGGCTCGCTGCCGCTGCTGGAGACCTCCTGGAGGGCCCAGTGACGGCAACTGGCCTGCCAGGGGCCGCTGCTGCCACCGGAGCCCTCCTGGAGGGCCCCGGCGGATGGCAACGGGCCTCCCAGAGCTCCGGTGTGGCTCCTGGAGCCCCGTTTCAGGGCTCCGAGGCCGCAGCGGGCTCTTTTATGGGCGCCGCCATTTTGAAGGACAAAATGGTGGCCGAAGCCCACGAAATCGGCGGCAATTTTGGCGGCAGGAGGGACCGGGGGCCAGCGGAAAGGCACTCGCGGGCCGAGGTGCCGACCCCTGGCCTAGACAGGTACTGGCTCATCCTTGTTGGTTGGTTTTCAAACAAGGGCTGGACAGTATTTATTAAGAATTCTCTTGCTCTGATTTTCCTCTATGAGCTGGATGTTTATTATTTGTGTCTGTTTGTTGTTTGTATTTATACCTCACTCTTTAGAACAACTTGTTACAGTTCCCTGCCCTCAGGCTTACAGTCCTAAAAGACGTGACACAAAACCATAAAGGAATGGCCAGTGGAGAAGAGGATCAAATCCTGCAGCACTACCAGTTCTCTTGCCTCTGAGGCCAAGGCTATGACAGGCGAATGGAAGAGGGTTTTTCTTCTGTGTTCAGGCACCCAAGTTTGCCTGGATGGCTTACAAGGACATGCTCCAACCCTGTGATTCTAAGTGGTGATGCAAGTGATTTGTGGTATCTTCTCCACTGTTTTGCTTGCAAAGTCCATTTGGCTGCCTGTCATGGCCACAAGATCAGCTTCGGAGGATGAGCCTCCTCCAGAGCAAGAGCTTGATTGAGGCTACACAGGTGGGCAATCCGCTCTGTCCAGGTCCCAGCTGTGCTCTCCCAGCCCCAGAGGAGGGCCCAACCAGGCCAGTGCCTAAGTGCTAGAGAGGGGCCTTCTATGGTGCAAACCGCCCAGTGGTGACTCTGGGAGGAGAGGAAGCTTGCCTGGAGTGCCTACGTTCAAAGAGGAGGGGCTGAGATGCTTGCAGGCACAGATCCAAGAGGATTGCAAAGAGGCAATTAGCCACACCAGCCTCAGGTGGCACAGGGGAGAGTTTCCCTTATTTAACTGTTGAGAGATCTTCACTGTTGCCTGAGTTTATTGCATGATCGCTTTTAGCACTGGCTTCTTGTATCTTGATTCCTTGTTGCTTTGACCTCGGACGGACCCTTGTATTTCTGGCTGCTTTGACCTCGCGACTGCTTGACCACTTGACTCCCAGTATCCTGACTTCGCTTGGTTTTCGGTTTGCTTTGTCTTCTGGTATCCTGACTCGGCTTGATTCTCGGACTGCTTTCACGCTGAATCCTTGCAAGGTCTGTGTTTTGCATCCATTGCTTGGCTGAACCATTCATCAGCGTGTGTCTGTGAGTGCTGGCTGCAATCCAGGACACTGCCACAGCAGCAGTGCCTTAATGTTGCTCACTTTTATTACTTGAATTTTCTTTCTTTTTTTCACGTTGTAAAGCTGCTACTTAGTCTGACCACATTTTGTATTATATATTTTTGTCTTACTTTCCTGTTAGGTCCTGGTATATTTCTAACCCAGATGGAACGACAGAAAGTGTCCATCTTCAGGCATTCTGTTGGTATTGGTTACTCTCTTTTCTCTCCACTACCGTTTCGCTTAGCTCCACAATACAACATGTTCTGGAAGATGTAAGTCTCGATTGTTGATTGTGTCACATAATTTTGGCGCCTTTTGTAACAGATGTTAACTTTGATCAATGGGTCAGGTCAGAGCCTTTTCTCCAGCAACAGTGGAAGTGCCCACCTTAGGAGGAGGATTCTGCACAGAACCAAGTAGAAAAGAAAAGGAGAATAATTGTTAAAGAATTCCACTCTTAATATAGAACCGCTTGATCCTCACCTGAACTATTCTAGAAGGAGCAAAGGGAATAGGCAGCTGTGTTCCAGTATGTTCTCCATGAGGAGTGAGAGCAAGTATATTACATTTATTTATTTATTTATTATGGTATTTATACTCAGCCCTAAAGGCTATCAGAGCGGCTTGCAATTATTATTATTTTTAATAAGATGGTCCCTGCCTCCCTCGGATTAAAATCTAAAAGACACGACCCAAAGGAGAAGGTGAATGGTAGTCGGGAAGGGGATTAGGTCAGCAGTTCTTCTCTCCTTTGAGGCCTGGATCAAGGCAGATGGACTGGAGGGAGGGCTCGCTTCTTATCTAGCAGGCCTGATGGAGCTGGGTCTGCATCTCTCCCTCAATGGCAGATGGCCCCGTGACTGGAGTAGGCTCTGGTCTTAGAGGCACTTGGAAGGCAGAGGTCCAAACAGCAGCTTCTTCTTCCTTGGCCCCAGATAGTCACTGTGGTTCCCTCATTCTCTCTGCTGGGGTGTTTTGCAGCAAGCCCTGTCAGATCCTGGTTTTATAGCCCCTAGCAGGCAAAATGATGCGAGTGTATGACAACACAGTGCTACTGAGTTAGGGCCTCAGTCCTGAGAGAGAGGAATCCATTTGGAGACAGAGTCCAGCAGTACCAGTTAGAACAGCAGCTTCTTCCGCCCCCTGGACTGCTGATAGTCACTGTGATCCTCCTTCTGTCTCTGCTGGGGTGTTTTACACACTTCTCTCACTAAGAGCCCACAGCAGTGGCAGTTGAGATTTTTTTTATAGGAGCCAGATCTTGCAAAAAGGACCAAAGAGAGAAGGCAAGTGGAATTAAATGGGGAGCTTTTTCCATAGGAAGCCATGGCTTATAGAACAGACAGAGAGAGAAGCAGTGGATTTAAATGGGGAGTTTTCTGATTGAAAGCAAAGGCTTGGAAAATGGTCTGGAGGGGGAAGGAATTGGTGTTCAGTGGAGATGAGGCATTAGGCTTGCTTGTTTAGGAACTTTCTAAGCATTACTGATGTATTGACCCTTCACAAGGGGCAATTTTGGGGCATATGGTCTCGACTCATAGGCAAGTATATACGGTATGTGCCTAATATCATGAATTATTACTTTTGCAGGTGTCGGAAGAGATCCCTTCCAAATGTTACCCATATATTTATTCACCTGGTCTTGTTGAACTTGTGCTCTGCTGCATTGTAGATCAGCCTCCGTTCTTCTTTTTAAAGTTGCCATTGACACTGTAAGAATTTGACTATTGGATATTGATATGTCATATTAGAGATTTTAACGATTTTAGATTCCAAGCATCCCCCTTCCCCTCCCCCCCCTTTTTTCTTTTCTTATACATTTCCAGTCCTTCTGCTCCTGGTCAAGAGTTGATTTCTCATCCTCTCAGCCAAGCTAAATAATGTGTATAATAAAGTATAAATGTGTATTTCTCAAATTCCTAATGATCTTAAATTAATCTAACAAAGCATTTAATGCTGTGGATATTGTTGGACTTAACTCCCATAGGGCCAAGCCCCAACAGCCAGTGGTGAGGTATGCTGGGATTTCAGCAATTCTTAGGCGGACCACAGATTCCCCCTGGACTTTCTGTTTGCTATTTTGTTTTGTGCTTTTCTGATGGTTTACTTTTTAAAAACTAGTTTTAATTTTTAATCATTTAATCATCTTTTAATTTGTTTTTGTGAATATAAAGTATGTTTTTTCCTTGAGTCCCAAAACTGGGAAAAAGGTAGGATGTTGTTGTTGTTGTTGTTGTTGTTGTTATTTGTTAATAATCACTGACACACATATTAACATTTTAGGACGAGTTTGGCTTTTTCAATGAATTGTAATTGTAATGGAGTTTTGTGATGAAGCCAATATGTCCTCAACCCAGATGTGGGGAATTGCATATTGGATTTGTTTGTTGTTGTAAAAATATGCAGATGTTCTACAATTTTATTAAAATTCCAGAAGTTCAGTGAATTTGTATTGATGACTGATTAACTTATGAACTATGAGTTGCTGTTGGCCATCTAGCCGTACTGCAGCAGCTTCCAGAGTACCAGAGAGGAGTTTTCTCCAGCCAAACTGGAGAGGACTGGAGACTGTTATTAGTCGCAGCAGGGACACTAATAGCTAGTTCAAGAAAAAACCTCCAAATAAAAAAAAAAAGTGTACCCTTGGTAAAGGAAATTCAAGGGGCTCATGGAGACAATTCCAGCATCTAGCACCATATAAAATCAAATAAGACTGATCTGACATGGAAGGGCTGAGAGATCATGAAGCCTCCTGGCCTTCTTGTAGTTGGCTGAGCTAGCAGAAGCATTGCCGCCCATCCTTTTAAACAGAGACAGACTGCATTGTAAGTTTAATAGATTTGAGAGAGGACGATCTTCTACAGTATTATTTACTGACACTAAAGAGGGACTGTGATTATTAACTGGGATTTAAGTTAAAGAGATTGTGACTAATTTGAGAAAGAAGAAGTTGGAAGAATAATAAATTATACACCTAATCAATTAACCAGGGAAAGAAATGATGTGAAAAGTGAGCTGAAATTAGCAAAGTGACTTTGAAACTTTTATAACATGAAACTGAAAGGGATAAAGATGTGTGAGAAGCTGGGATGGTGAGATGCTGATTCGCCAGAGGAGTGAAGGAGACAAAGTTATCATCAAAAGATGGCCCGAAAGAAAGAACCAGAAGGGGAAGCTGAGGAGAACAGACGCAAGCCCGACCATATGAGACAGATGACAGTGAAGGAAGGACTGGGGCAGAGACAAAGTGGTTGGTAAATATGGGATTGTTTATTTGAGGTGCAACAGAATCGGTGGTATCAACTATCAGCAAGAAACAACTATATTGATAGAAATGAGACGACGAAGAAGATATCTGTAATAAAAGAGCCTTATGAACAACAAAATGAGAGCTAATTTTGGAAATAATTCCAGCACTAGAGATTTGTAGGACAAACCAAGAAAGTTATACCAGGTGGTTTAAATCTTCAGAATTAACTTCTCCACAACAAAAAAACGAAGAATTTACCAAGCCGTTTATCGTATAATTTTACAAGAGAGAGAATGGGAGACTGATTATACCATTATTCACGAAAAGGATATCATGATGAGGCGAGAAGGGGAATGTAATTTCTTAATGAGACCCCGTATGAGGGCATAAGATCTAGATGGAATTCTTTTACGCACAACTAAAAAAGTTACAAAATAATACAGCAGCGAAAGCTGAAGAATTTTGAAAAAACATATAAGGGTTTATGAAAGTTGTATGAAGACGAAGCTGGAAACAGCCACATGATGTAGAAAGATTCACAACCTGAACAAGAAGTGAGAGGCTACGACTCAGAGGAAAGAAGAAGAAAGTGACCCAAGGGAGGACACCCAGAGACAAGCCACACTGGAAATAGAGAATGGTTGTTTTGGATGCAGCATTTTCATTCTGATAGTTTCTCTTTTTATTGTAAGCTTATTGTTTATGCACACTGAGAGATCTATACCAAACTTTTACGAACCCCATGTCCTGATCCAGAGCCTTCTTTCTTTCAAAAATCCATTTTGGTGGTTTGCAGGTAAGGAATATGCCACACTGCTTCTTTGAAGGTATAACGCAAGCTGGAAAAAAATTACTTTTAAATAGAAATACAATCCATCTCCCCATAAAAGAGTGTGACAGTTAACCCTTTGGGCCTGCTGCTTTTATGTTGTCTAGGTGCTTAGTGAGGATAACCAGCTCAAAGTCCAACTATAATCTCATATTGAGAGCTCTGATCCGAATTTGAACTGGGAAGCCTTTAAATCAAAGATAGGGACATGTTCGTCAAATAGGGGGCACAAGCAGTTTCACACAAGTTCTTGAGGATGTTACATTTGAGTGGCAATCAGAGGACAAAAAGGGTGGATACAAAACTTTGTCAAGGACAGTTGCAACTGCTCTGGAAAAATGGAAATGATGTGGATTTTGTCCATGCCTTGTCACTACTAATTGTAACAATCCTCAAGAACTTCTTGAAACTGCCTTTGGTCCATTATGTTAACACAGTATTTATCTTAACGGATTTGAATAGACAGGACATTCATTCCAACTAGAGAATATAATCTGCATCCATCTTGGAATTCGTGTGCGGCTCAATCTGGCCCTCCAGCTCTTTTGTTGGACTGAAAATCTGAGGCAACATGGAGAACTGTTGTGGTTATTTATTTAATTTATTATCATCCAGAGGCCCTCTGCAGTGCAGTTCCTTTGACCTACAGAGGAGGAGGAGGAGAGAGGGTAGCTGGGAAGCCATTGTAAGTGGTGATCTGTTTATTTTTTTAACTCTCGGAAGAGGTGCTTTGTAGTCACATATTCAGTGAGTCACATTGTGACGTCACTCGGGGCGGAGCTAAGCAGATAGCTTCTTTATTTACTCCTCCCAGAACGCGTGCGAAAATTTTTATGTTCCATTTTCTATTTCATCTTTTTTCATCTTAGGAAATCTACAGCCGAGTGCAGAATACTGAGCTCACTGCCACCAAAAATGGTTGAAACCTCAGGGGCTTACCTTGGTGTTTTATGGAGGATTTTTTTTCGGCGGGAGCCACAGTCCTGTTCCAGTAATTTCCTACGACCTTTCCTCGTAGTGGACCACTGATGAAACCACGGCAGGTCAACCTTGCAAAAAAACTACTTGTGGGATGTTTGTCTTCTTGCTAACAGAATTGGAGACTACTTCATATGTCCCCAAGTGCAATTGGTTGCTTCTTTGAGGAGAAAGTGCCAACCCGTGGGTCCAGTAGTAGCTACACTTCAGATAGTAGGGAGCAGGGGATTTTTCCTGGACACAACAGAATAACAATCTGGCCGACGATACCACGCAGAGGAAGAGCTGGATGGGAGGTAGCGTCATTCACCTACAAGGAGCATGACAGCTGGCGGAATGTCACCCCGCGCGTCGGCCCAGCCGGGTATTTGTTTGGGCCGGCTTGTAGCTACATGGCAGTCATGGTGGTCATGAACTCCCGAGCCACACCAGTTGGAGCATGACTAGCCTCGAAGGGGATGTTGAGGTCCCCCAGGACAAGAAGCCTGGGGGACTCCAGCACCAGCTCCGAGACCAGCTGTGTCAGCTCGGCCAGGGAGTCTGTTAGCGCACGGGGTGGCCTGTAGACCAACAGAATCCCTAAACTGTCCCTGGCCTTCAGGGTCAGGTAAATACACTCAATGTAGTCAGTCTGTCGCACATGGTTCCTGGTCAAGGGAAGGGTGTTCTTATAGATCAAGGCAACACCCCCCACCCACCCACTTGCCTTGATCTGGTCCTTAACTGAGTACCCGGCAGGGAGGGCCTGTGCCCACACCGCTTCACTCTCAGGCCCAAGCCAGGTCTCAGTAATGCAAGCCAGGTCACAGTTCTTATCCTCTAGGAGATCGTACATTATGTGGGTCTTATTCCTAACAGACCTGGCATTGCACAGGAGCAGAGACAGGGTTTATGGTACAGTTGGACTGACCCACAGATCTCTTTGGTTAGGAGAGTGGATGGAAGGAGAGATAGATATTACGCATCGATCCCACCTTCCCTTGCGATATATCTCCACCCTCCTACCACTATATCTCCCCCTGCCCCACACTAATAATAATAATAATAATATTTTTTATTTATAGACCGCTATTCCACAGTGATCATAGCGGTGTACAATAAAATTCCAAAACAATACAAAAAATTGCAAGGCCTCTCTCCCCCTCAAGATGGTGGTTGGAGGAGGGCTCTTTGTCTTCCAGGCCAGGCCTCTCTCCGCCCCCCCCTCAAGATGGGGTCTGTGGCAGGCAGGGCTCTTTGTCTTCCAGGCCTGGCACCTCTCCCTCCCCCCTCAGATGGTGGTTGGAGGGGAGGGCTTTTGTCTTCCAGGCCTGGCCTCTCTCCCCCTCAAGATGGTGGTTGGAGGAGGGCTCTTTGTCTTCCGGCCAGGCCTCTCTCCCCCTCAAAGGGTGGTGGAGGAGGGGCTCTTGGTCTTCCAGGCCAGGCCTTCTCCCCCAGATGGTTGGTTGGAGGAGGGCTCTTTGTCTTCCAGGCACAGGCCTCTCTCCCCCACTCAAGGTTGGTTTGGAGAGGGCTCTTTGTCTTCCAGGCCAGGCTCTCGTCGTCCCCCTCAAGATGGTGGTTGGAGGAGGGCTCTTGGTCTTCCAGGCTGCTCTCCCCCCTCAAGATGGTGGTTGGAGGAGGGCTCTTTCGTCTTCGCAGGCCAGGCCTCTCTCCCCCTCAAGGATGGTGGTTGGAGGAGGGCTCTTTGTCTTTCCAGGCCAGGCTCTCTCAGCCCCCTCACAGATGATTGTGTTGGAGGAGGGCTCTGTTGTCTCCATGGCCTGAGGCCTCTCTCCCCCTCAAGATGGTGGTTGGCTAGGAGGGCTCGTTGTCTTCCAGGCCAGTGCCTGCTCTTCCCCCTCAAGATGGTGGGGTTGGCAGGAGGGCTCTTTGGTCTTCCTGCTCTTTCCGAGTCGCCTGGCCGCTCTCCTCCCCTCGCAAGATGGTGGTTGGAGGAGGGTAGGGGGGCTCTCTTTGTCGTTTCCAGGCCAGGCCTCTCTCCCCCTCACAGGATGGTGGTTTGGAGGATGGGCTCTTTGTCCTTCCAGGCCAGGCCGCCATCTCCCTCTCCCCCTCAAGATGGTGGTGTGGAGGAGGGCTCTTTGTCTTCCAGGCTCAAGGCCGCTCTCTCCCCCTCAAAGATGTGGTTGGAGGAGGCTTCTTTGTCCTTCCAGGCAGGCCTCTCTCCCCCGCAAGATGGTGGTTGGAGGAGGGCTCTTTGTCTTCCAGGCCTGGCCTCTCTCCCCCTCAAGGTGGTGGTTGGAGGAGGGCACTACACTACTCCAATGGGAGCCCCACTTAACACAGCCACACCTCCCAATCCCTCACCAAACCAAGTACACACCATGTCCAATCAACCTCCTGACAATACAGCTAGCAACACACCCTCTCCTCCTAACTGGAGGGACACCTCCCCTGGTACTGTGCCCAGCGGTCCTCCCCGGTGTTAGGGGAGTGGGCGGCGTCTTCTTTGGGGTCCGGTGAGCTGGCTTTATTAACATTACCCCATGACAAAGCAGAAGAAAAAGGAACAACATTCCTCACAACCCAAGAAACACCCCCCCAAAAAAAATAAAAAATAAAAATATAAATTAAAAAAAAAGCGCCTCCTCCCTCCTCTGCCCAAGCCAAGCACAGCTGATGGTGTTTTTCGCTGGCAGGCAGGCTGGGCGAGAGTCCTCTGGCGTGCTGGCAGAGTCCAGGAGCCGGTGGGCTGGCTATGAGGACGCCACTCTCACTGACGCCTCCTCCCTCCTCTGACAACCATGTCAGATAAGCCTTGAATAAGTAGGCATAATCATTCTGAACCTTCTAGAAACCACTTGAATACTTCTTCCAAAATGAATCCAAGATAGCTTTATCTTTCACCAGTCTCCAATTTTCCATGATTTCTATTCTGGTGGCCATTCTGGTGGGGAAAATTAACATAGGCAGGATACAGACCGTCCAAAAAGGATGGCCTCCCGGCGCCTTGCTTTGCTACATGAGGGAGCCGCAGCGGACAAACCGCACAGCTCCCTCACGCAGCAAAAAGTACCCGCAAAAAGTGTGTTCTTTCTGTGGCATGATTATGATGCCACAATGCGCCAATGGTACACTTGCGATGTCATAATGGTGCCGCAACATGCGGACGTTAAGCATCCATCATGTCAAAATGGCGGCACCCGTGTGTACAGGTCACCGCCATTTTGACGCCCTCATCGCGTGCGAGGGGCAAGTCGCGTCTGGAAGCACTACCCCTCGCACGTAATGACAGTGCCCCATAGGGCCTGTCTGTAAAGCACCACAGAATCATAGAGTTGGAAGAGACCGCAGAGTCACCCAGTCCAACACCCTGCTCTGCAGGAACACAGAATCAAAAGCACCCCTGACACATTGCCATCCCGCTTCTGGTTAACTGTTGTTTTGAATTGCTTTACTTCTGTCATTTGAGCCCCTGTGGGCACAATTATGTGGTGAACAACATGTTCTCTGCCTAAGAAAGGAACAGTTGGCTTCACACAGGACAGGGGTATCTGGATTCCAAGCGAACTAACTTTTATGTTGCTAATGGGTTAACATTTTATTATTAGTCTTTTATTGCTCTTTGTGTCTCATCCAATGCCTCTGCCTGCATTGAAATCCCACAATGCCATCAGAACTGACAAAATCTCAAGATGTAGATCTGTGACTCCAACATTGTCACCATTTTTCTCCTATATGATTTTTAACATCTGTTCTGATGAAGAAGCTGGTGAAGGTTCAAAAGCTTGTGTATCAAGTATATTCAAGAGGAATTATTTTATAAAACAATCTGAATAATGGCTTCAGGTAAGAAGGTAGCCCAACAACAACAACAATCCCAAATCCCCTCCACCCAAATACAAAGACAACCTTCTGAAACCCAGATGAGAAATTGGGAATCTAACGAATTTTTAGTGGAGCAACTAGCAAAAATAAGAGAAGACATTAGATCTGACAATCAGAAGATAAAAGAGGAAATGAAGGAAGAGATAAAGGGTGAGATAAGGGCAGAACTTAAAAATATCAATGAGAATTTGGGATTTTTAGTGAAAGATCTAAGGAAGATCTCTGAAAAAATTGAGAAATTGGAGGGAGACCAAAAACAAACTGATTCTAAAATAGCATCACTAATGAAGGAAAAAGAAGAAGACTGAAGCTATATAATAAGAATGGAGAATAAAATCAGGGAATCCTCATTGAAACTGAGAGGCATCCCAGAGAAAGAAAATGAAGACTTGTATAAGCTTCTCATACCACTCCTGTTGGATTTTGTGGAAGAATCCACCCAATTATTTCCCTGGGAAACTGATCGCATATTTCGCCTTTCAACAAAAAATGTAAAATTCAAACATCTACCCAGAGACATGATAAATCAATGTGTGAGACACGTCAGACTCAGGATATGATTATCCAAAGAAGTTATGAGAAAGATCTGATAATTGAGGGAAGAAAAATAACAGATTTTTAAAGATGTATCGCCCAGATCCCTTCGCTCTAGACGAGATTATCACTTTCTGACAGACCTGCTGAAAGTGCATGGAATCCCCTTTAGATGGGAAGATGTGGAAGGTATAACAGTGACTTGGAAGACTAAAAAACTTAAATTGGACTCTATTATAAAGGCAAAAGATTTCTGGGCTAGACATAGGAAGGACATTGAAAGACACAATGAGGTGAACTCTGATACAGAAAGACAAAGAAGAAAATCACCAGACAGAATGGTAACGAGGCTAGTGGCAAAAAGACTGGAGGAGGAAAAGAAGGAAAATAAAGATAAATTAAAGGAAGACAGGACGCCATCTGAAGAAACCAACAAATTGCCGGGCGACGAAGAGGGGAAATTGTAATCTGGAATTTTAAATCTTATGGGTAAAGTGGGTTCACTAACTTACTTCGAAATTGGGTGTGAGAAATTATACCAAGTTAGTGAGCCGATTCAAACTTAAAATGAGGATAGTATCATGGAATGTAAAGGGCTTAAACTCCGCGACCAAGAGAAGTAAAGTATTTAATTTAATAACGAAACAGAAAGCAGATATTGTCTGTATTCAAGAAGCACACATCATCAGTAAAGATAGAAGGCTTATTGTTAGGAAAAATCTAGGCAAGGAGTATGTGGCAGCAGTTCCCAAAAGGAAAAGAGGGGTAATATTGTATGTTGGGAATCAGTTAGAGTCTAAAGAAACTTTTGTTGATAAAGATGGATACTATGTTGGGGTAGAAGTCATAAGCGAGGGGGTTTGACACTCTTAGTAGTAGGGGTATATTGCCCCCTGAAAAATAAGAGTGACTTCTACACAGAATTGTATCTTAAAACCCTAGAAACTAGTTATGATAATTTGATAATATTAGGAGACTTTAACAGGGTTTAGAAACCAAAGCTAGATAGAAAGGGAGGAAAGGAAATTAAGGAAAAGCAAGGGAAGCTGCCAAAATCCTTCTTTAGTTTAATTGATAATTTGAATCTATTGGACTCATGGAGACAATTATATGGTAACAGAATATACATTTTTGTCACCTAGACACAACTCATTAGCAAGAATCGACATGATTTTCATCTCCAAATCATTGATGGGATCTTACCCAGAACGATCTCTGACCATAATATGTTGAAATTAAATTTGAAGAAAACAAATAGAAATTTAAATTGGAGACTAAATGAAGATTTACTGCTAGATCCAGAGATCGTGGCGGGGGCAAAATTAATGATAAAAAATTACTTTAAAGAAAATATGAATAAAGGTGTTAGTACCGAAATAGTCTGGGATGCAGCAAAAGCTGTCTTTAGAGGTTATTTTATTCAGCAAAACAATATAAGGAGGAAAAAACAAGCAGAAAATATTAAAAGAGTCCAGTTGAAATTAAAGATAGAAGAGAAGAAACAAAACGAGAATCCGAATAATAAAGAGATTAAAACAAAAATTAAATTATTACAAAAACAACTAGGCTCGGAACTAACTCAGGAAATAAGGGATAAAACAAAAAAAGCACAGTTAGATTATTTTGAACACGCTAATAAGGTGGGGAGATGGTTGGCGGTTAGACTGAAAGAAAAGAAGAAAAGAAACCAAATCACAAAGATTTGTAAAGAAGGGGAAACTATAACAAGACTTGAAGATATCAAATAAATCTTTTTTGAGTATTATAAAAATTTATATAAAAATACAGAGGTGAATCCGGAAAAACTGAACGACTGGTGCATTAAGGAAATAATACCTAAGATTGATACAGATCAGTTTAACTTGCTAGAGAAAGAGATAACCTTGGATGAAATTTTAGAGGCTATAAGAGAAGCAAAAAATCACAAAGCTCCAGGGCCAGACGGTTTTCCAGCATCCTTCTATAAAACTTTTAGCAAAGAACTATGCCAACCCCTTCATCAAATATTCCAATTTGCATTAAGTAATAATATACCTGACATGTGGAAAGAAGCGAATTTGATTTTGATTTTGAAAGAAAACAAAGAAGCAGAGGATCCGGCAAACTATAGACCAGGGGTAGGCAACCTTTTTGAGCCGGGGGCCGGGTTGCTGTCCCTCAGACAACTGGGGGGCTGAAGCCGGGGGGTGGAGCTTCCACCCCCGGGGGCGGGGCCACGTGCCAGGGGTGGAGCCTCCACCATCTGGGGCGGAGCTCCCACCCTCGGGGCAGAGCTTCCACCCCCAGGGGCCAGGTCACCTCCTCTTTGCCGGCCCCTGGCAGGGCCCCAGGCCCTGTCAGAGGCCAGGAAAGAGCCAGCGGGGACCGCCAGTGCTGGAGGCCTCCCCCTTTTTGCCAGCCCCTGACGCCAGAGGCCCGCTGCCACCGCCGGAGCCCTCCTGGAGGGCCCCAGCAAAGGCAACGGGCTTCCCAGAGGCCCACTGCTGCCACCAGAGTCCTCCTGGAGGGCCCCAGCGAAGGCAATGGGCCTCTGGGAGGCCCGCTGCTGTAGCAGGAGCCCACCTGGAGGGCCCCTGCGATGGCAACAGGCCTCCCAGTGGCCTGCTGCCGCCACCAAGCCCTCTTTGAGGACCCCAGTGAAAGCAACAGGCCTCTGGGAGGCCCACTGCTGCTGCAGGAGCCCTCCTGGAGGGCCCCAGCGAAGGCAACGGGCCTCCCAGGGGCCC
>NC_056529.1:35992480-36004141 GCF_019175285.1 Sceloporus undulatus | reverse complement strand
CCTGCCCAACCATTGGAGCCCTCTGGATGGCCCCAGTGAATCAGCACCGGGGCCCCCAGGGGCCCCCTGGCGCCATCGGAGCCCTCCTGGAGGGCCCCAGCCACGGCACCCGGGCCTCCCAGGGGCCCCCTGCCACCGTCGGAGCCCTCTGAGGGCCCCTGCTGCCGTCGGAGTTCCTCCTGGAGGGCTCTGGCCATGGCACTGGGCCCTCCCAGAGGCCCACTGCTGCCGTCAAAGCCCGTTCGAGGGCTCCGGCGGCCGCAGCGGGCCTCCTGGAGGCCGAAGTCTTGCAACAACCTTTTCTGTGGTTGCACGAGACTTCGCCTCTGGGCGGCGCCATTTTTTGCCCAAATGGCGGCGAACTCTCGCGCGACCTTCCCGAGGTCCGTGAAGTTCACCGCCATTTTGGACAAAAAAATGGCGCCGCCCGAGCGGCGAGAAGCCTGCGACCACCGGCGCTGGTGGCGGCCCTGTGCCTGGCCAGCAGCAGCACCAGGGGCCGGTAGAATGGCCTCCGCGGGCCGGATCCGGCCCGCAGGCCGGAGGTTGCCGACCCCTGCTATAGACCCATATCAATTACTGAACTCAGATTATAAAATGTATACAACAATCCTAGCTAAAGACTCAAAACATGCTTAGGCAAAATAATTGACGATGACCAAAAAGGTTTTCTCTCTGGGAGACAAATTGAATGAAAAATACACGCTATGTGGTTTATATTAGAAGATTATCACGGACATAATGAAAACAAGTAGGTTATTTTTTTTAGATCCCAGATCAAAAAAAAGCATTAACTCGGTGATTTGGGAAACACTGTTTAAGATTCTAAAAGACATGGGGATAGGAAAAATTTGTACCAGGATAAAAAGTTATATACACTAGAGAGCTAGCATTTTAATCAACGGAGATAGAACACCCTCTCTCCATATTAAAAAGGGTACAAGACAGGGCTGTCCCCTCTCACCCCTCCTTTTCCTAGTAGTTATTTGAAACATTAATTAGAAAATTAAATTGGATAAAATCTGAAGGGAGTAAAAATTAAAAGAAATAATCAGAAATTGAAAGCGTATGCAATGACCGATTTATAAATCTTAGGAAACCATTAGAAGAATATCAAATAACCTAATGAAGATTTAGAAACTTTGGGAGGGTAAGTGGTTGCAAAGTAAATCTGCAGAAATCGGTGATCATAGTAAAAAATATGAGTAAGGAACAAACAGTGGAACTAGCTAAACGTTCAGGAATTGAAGTAAAAATAAAGCAAGATATTTGGGTGTAATAATTACGAATAAAACAAATGACCTGTTTGAAACAATTATGGTAAAGTATGGAAAAAAATCAGATGCAACTAAAAAATTGGAATAAATTAACATTTATCCTTTTTAGGCCGAATTGCGACCATTAAAATGAATATTATCCATCAGGTAAAAGCTCACAGAGCTCAAGAATGGGAGCACAAATCGCACTTTCTGAATTGATAAGATTCGAGCTCTAAGGAGACACAAGGGATTAATGAAGTAAACTGTATAATACATTGCTAAGATGGGACAGTGAAGAAGAGACTGTCAAGGACGTTAAGATTAAATGGGCGAAAGATTGTGGACATAATATAAATTTGGATCATTGGGAAAAGGCCATGGAAACTAAATTTGAAATTTACAGCAGCTCAAAACTTAAAAGAAACTGGTACAAAAGGTTCTAATCGATGGACCTAACACTGCAAAATTAGCAAAATTTATAAAAAATACAAACAATATCTGCTGGAAGTGTGGTAAGCCATAGGCTCTTATTTTCATACTGTTGGTGGTGTGTGGAGAGAGCAAGAATTCTGGAAAAATATTAGTGGGGAAATAAATAAAATTCGAGACAGTAAATTGAAAGTAACCCAGAAGCCATGTTATTGGGTATGATTGAAGAACATTTAGATAAGAAATAGTGGTAAATCTAATGTATAGGATTTCTATTGCTAGAGATATTATATGTGAAAAAACGAGAATGAAGGATATACCCAGTTCAAGGAGTGGTCTTCATATTTATATGAGATGAATCCAGATGGATAAACTTTCAGGTTGGCTAAAAGAAGACTCTGGCAATCTGTATCTAGAGAATGGAACAATGTTGTCTAACATATATTAAGAAAAATGGGCAATATACTGTTATAAATGTTATAATGTTTTTGAGCAACCATAGATATTGTCTCAGTTGCTAGATGCTTCTTCCCCCCCCCCCCATACTAAAATGCTACATAGAGGTAAAGCTGCTGGAAATAAGGAATAAGTGAGACCACCCTTTTTTGGGTATAAGAGCAACAAAGAATTTTTTAGTTCTCAACTGGCTGGGTTAAAGGCAGTGCTATGGTTCTTTCTTTTTTTTTTCCTTTCTTTTAACCTCCAACTGGTGTGGCTCGGGAGTTCATGACCACCATGACTGCCATGAGCCTGTCCCAATTGGTCTCAGGGCCCACGCATTCTGCTGGTAATACACTTGATGTTGTCTTCTGCACGGACATGGAGTCTCCGTGGGCAGAGGTAACGAATATCTCTGCCCTGTCATGGATGGATCATTTCCTGGTCGAGGCTAGTATCAAGGCTACTACCCAGATCCCCCCCGGGGGTGGCGGACCTATTAGGATGGTCCACCCTCGAAGGCTGATGGAACCCAAAAGGTTCCAGGAAGCCTTAGAAGGCTATTTGGTTGGAACTGACGGTGATTCTGTTGATGCCCTGACTAACATCTGGGACAAATGTCCTTTCCGGCCTGCTTCCAATAAAAAGCCCTGGTATATGGAAGATCTCAGGGCAAGGAAGCGGGCTGCGCAACGACTAGAGCGCAAATGGCGGAGACATCAGCGCTTATCCGACAAGACACTCCTAGAGTCTCATTTGGAGGCCTACGGAGTGGCAATAGATGCAGCTCTGCACGTATTGCGTCCGCAGAGTCGCGTCCGGCAGAGCTGTTCAGGGTTGTGAGAGCTTACTCAATTGGCTCCCCCCCTGAACCCAATACTGGAGTCATCAAAAGCCTGCTGTGACGATTTAATAACTTCTTCGCGGATAAAATCTCTCAGATAAGGGCTGATCTTGACGCTGTTATTTGTTCAGAATTGAGAGTAGAGGCATCCAGAGCTTCCGTGGACTCAGTTGTACTGGATCATTTTGAGTCTATAAGTACCAAGGATGTGGATAAGATCCTCAGTAGCGTTAGGAAGACGATGTGCTCTCTCGATCCCTGTCCTTCATGGCTGGCAGTTCAAGGGGGAACGGCGGTAACAGAGATTTTGCGCCGAATTGTCAATTTATCTCTCAGGGAGGGCCGATTTCCATCCAGTCTAAAAACGGCCATTGTAAAACCTCTGTTAAAAAAGCCCTCCCTTGACCCCCTAATTCAAAATAATTATCGGCCTGTTTCACTGCTGCCATTTCTAGGAAAGGTGATCGAGAGAGCGGTTGCCTCCCAGCTGCAAGGGATCTTGGAGGTACGGATTTTCTAGACCTATTTCAAACCGGCTTCCGGGCGGGCTGTGGGGTTGAGACTGCCATGGTCGCCTTAGTCGATGATCTCCGTCTGGGCATGGACAGGGGTAGCGTGTCCCTGTTAGTGCTTTTGGACATCTCAGAGGCCTTCGATACCATCGACCATGGTATCCTTCTGGATTGCCTGGGGGAGTTGGGTATCGGGGGCACTGCTCTGCAGTGGTTCCGTTCCTATCTCTCGGGTAGATTCCAGATGGTGGAGCTGGGGGACTGTAGTTCCGATAAGAGGGCCCTTACATCTGGGGTCCCTCAGGGAGCGATCTTGTCCCCTATGCTATTTAACATTTACATGAAGCTGCTGGGAGAGATCATCTGGAGACACGGGGCGCGGTGTTATCAGTATGCTGATGACACCCAAATAGTCTTCTCTGTGTCTCCTACTGATGCAGTGACTAGGGATGGCATCTCTTCGCTCAATGCCTGTCTGGAGTCAGGGACGTAGCTAGGATTTTAGGAAGGGGGGGGTCCAGACTAAGTGAACGTTATAATGGGGCTTGAGTGCGGTGGCGCAGCAGCACACACCATTCATTTTTCTAATGGAAGAGGGGGTCCGGACCCCCAGATCCCCCCCCTTGGCTACATCCCTGCTGGAGTCGGTAATGGGCTGGATGAGGGAAAATAGACTCAGCCTGAATCCAGAGAAAACGGAAGTACTTGTGATAGGTTCCCCTGGTCCAGGGATGGAAATTTTTCCACCTGTCCTAAATGGGGTCACACTCCCCATGAAGGATACAGTTCGCAGTCTGGGTGTGCTTCTGGACTCGTCGCTTCACCTGACTTCTCAGGTGGATGCGACAGTTAGAAGTGCCTGTTATCAGCTTCGGCTGATACGCCAGCTGCGACCCTTCCTGGGCCGGGGGGACCTTGAAACAGTGGTACATGCACTGGTAACCTCTCGACTCGACTTCTGTAATGCACTCTACATGGGGCAACCCTTGTACCAAACTCGGAAGCTACAATTGGTCCAGAATATGGCAGCTAGGCTGGTCACTGGCAGCTCCAGAGCCAGCCATATAGCACCGGTATTGAGAGATCTTCATTGGCTGTCAATCCGCTTCCGGGTGCAATACAAGGTGTTGGTTTTTACCTATAAAGCCCTAAATGGCTTGGGCCCAGGGTACTTGGAGGACCGCCTCTCTCCATATAATCCGCCCCGCACTCTCAGGTCGGGCGGGAAACAACTTTTGAGAGTCCCTGATACGAGATATGTGGTGTCTGCACATAGGGCTTTTTCTGCTTCGGCCCCGCAGACCTGGAACTCTCTGCCTGACGAGCTCCGCTCATCCCCTTCCCTGGAGACTTTCAGGAAAAATCTAAAGACTCACCTCTTTCGTCAAGCTTTCCCCCATGTTCCCTAATTCCATTCTTCTCCCCTTGTGTTGCTGTATTGTATTGGATGTAATTGGTGCTTTGATTTTTAACTGTTTTAACTGTGATTGAATGATGGATATTTTATTGCTGTACAGTGGTACCCCGGGTTACGAAAATAATTCGTTCCGCCGCCGCGTTCGTAACCCGAAATGCTTCGTAAGCCGAAAAAGCCATAGGCGCTAATGGGGAAAAGCCGCGATTTCGTGCGAAATAGCGCCGAAAAGCACCAAAATATTTTTCGTAACCCGAAAAAACCTTCGTAACCCGGAACAGTTTTTTCCTATTGATTTTTTTCGTAACCCGGAAATTTCGTAAGGCGGCGCATTCGTATCCCGGGGTACCACTGTACTGTATTGTTTAATGTGGGGGGATCTCTTTCTATTGGATTTTGTAGTTTCGGTATGTTTTTATTACTGTTGTAAACCGCTGTGATCATGGGAATAGCGGTATACAAATAAAGATTCATTTATTCATTCCACATGTCCATATTGTGAATTAGTAAAACGTTGCTGAAACATGTTGAACTCTTCCTCCTCCTCCTCCTCTTTATTTTTATTTGTGTGTGTGGCATACACACATATATTTTATTTAGTGAATGACCAGCAAGATTTAAAAAGTACAAAGCATAATACATAAGTGCAACACTAAATTTCAAGCGACACACAATAAAATAGAATAAAGTAAAATAATATAAAAACACTCTCCTGTGATTTTGTAAATTTCATGATTACATGAAAATAATAAAATATGCTGACATCCTTTGTGTGTGTAGCAAAGGAACCCTGTCTTCTCTCTACAGTATTTTATTTGTCTCTGGTACCAAATTTTCTGTTAAAGTAATATCCAGGAATATACTGATTTTGTTAACTGATGTGTACCTAACTGAGCTCACACTCCTTTCACATGAAGAATACACTCTTGGGCTGCATCCATGCTGCAGAAATAATTCAGTTTGCCACCACTTTAACTGTCATGGGTCAATGCTATGGAATTTTGGGAATTGTAGTTTGTTGTGGCACCAAGCTCCAGTTAGTCCACATTTGAATTATTCCAGCAATATATTCCAGAGTGCAATGTTCCTTTTTCTTACTTCCATTTAACAACTGGGAGGCAGAAACTAACCAGCCAAAGATCCACAAACAGATTTAGATAAACTCCTGAGTGTCTCTCCTGAATGTGCAGTGAATTAGACTAAATGGTTACTGCCCGCTATTATCAACCTGACAATGGATTCCTGTCAATCTACGTTTTGAAATTAACTGACTTGATTCATTCTTCCCAGACTAATATTTCAACCAGAACACAGTGTGGTAAAACAAGTAATGTTGGACCAGGATGCTGGTGATCCCCGAGTCTGCTTCCAGTGGAAACCACTGGTTTGATGATAACTGGTTTGTTGATATGAACCAAGATGCCAACCTGTGCTTTAGATTTTCACATAGGGATGGGATAGGGACCAGATCGCTCCCACATCCTTAACCCATCCATGACCGAGATGGCAAAAAAGGCTTTCAAATCGTAGTGCCGATACCACCATTGAACTGTAATTAAAGTAGCATTGCATTAACATGAACTTATGTTAATGCAAAATGCCGGCCAATGTCACTTTAATGACAGGTTAATGGCAGGATAAAGGAACGTTGGGTACTTACCGTGACACATTCATTTCCTGCAGAGAAGGGTCCTGGCATCCTGTAATCTGGGTTTAGCTCCTCCTATTTGCTCCTATTTGGCAGGGACAATAAACAAAAGACCGGCCCCTATATAGGGAGGAGCTAGCCCCCCTGAGCCTCAGTCAATAACAAGCCAAGCGACTAGTAAGGTACTCAAGGAACTGAACTTTAGTAACATCAGCTAAGGGTTAACTAGAACACCTTAGAAAAAACTAGTCCAAGAACAAACAAGAACTCAGAAAAACCAATCCAGCAACAAGAAGAAGAACAAGGCAGGTCCACCAACAGGCAGCCAGGGTCGGAGGCCGCAGGCAGCACCCGGGTGGGCAGGATGCCAGGACCCTTCTCTGCAGGAAATGAATGTGTCACGGTAAGTACCCAACGTTCCTTTTCCCAGCAGAGAGGGTCCTGTCCTCCTGTAATCTGGGATTTACAAATGCCCTCTCGAACTGGGAGGGAGGTGCTGCTAGGAGACTGTGGCCCCCGACACAATCTGTTGGAGGAACCTCCTTTCAAATGACGCCTCTGCGGACTGAGACACGTCCAGTTTGTAATGTCTTATGAAGGTCGAAGGTGACTTCCATGTGGCCACCCTGCAAATATCTGACAGGGAAGCGCTAGTGGTCAAGGCCGCAGAGGTAGATGCACTCCTGGTTGAGTGCACCATCAACCCCTCGGGTGGAGTGAGGTCAAGAGTTCAGTAGCTCTTTTGAATTCAAGACCTGATTCACTTACTCAGAGTCGAGACTGGTACCTTGCACCCCAAAGAGCCCAGGCGAAAGGAAAGGAACATCTCAGATGACCTAAGGATGAAGTCCTCTTGATGTAGATTTTGAGGGCTCTGCACACATCCAATGTGTGCCAGGTCTTTTCCAAGTCCTTCTTAGGATCGGGGCAGAATGAAGGCAGGAGAATGTCCTGTGACACCTGAAAGGCTGAGTTGACCCCAGGCACGAAGGTAGGGTCTGGACAAAGGCACACTGAGACAGGCCTAAAAATACACAAGTCTTTACGTACCGATAGGGCCCCAGCTCTGACACCCATCTGGCGGAGGGAATGGCCACGAGGAAGATGACCTTGAGGGAGAGGTGTTTGAGGAAGGCCTCCCAAAGGGACTTGATCGGCCCAACCGTCAGAGCCTCTAAGACCGTGTTCACATCCCAAGATGGAAAACGATGTCTGGTGGACAGGCCCTGTTGGAAAACTCCTCTCAACAGCCTCTTAATGTGAGGATGGCTGCCATTCTAGCTGCTCTCGTATGGAGCAGAAACGACGTGATGGCAGACACCTGCCTTATAACCATGTTGGGTCAAGTCCCTTCTTAATGTCATCTTGGATGGACTGTAGCAGGTCAGCCACTGAAAACCTGAAGCAGTTGATGAGAACTTGTCTAAGCAGTGGATTATGTGATCAATCAGAATAGAATCTGATCTAATCTGGACCTATGGCAGCTTCCAGCCTACCACTGATCACCTTGTCAACTGTTTATAGCAATGAAGGTGATATTAAGGTGATTTCATTTGTAGTAATTAAGACTTACCATTCTGAAAGAGGAATGTTAATGTCTGGCTTCTAATTAAAATTTCAAAACAATGTGCAGTTCTTTACTGGAACATCTGTGAACCTGTGTAAAATAAGACTAATCCCATGGTTAGGCAAAGAAGATACTGGATTAACCTTTACCTCGCAGACATTGGTGAGTCCATGCAGAAGCATAGATGCACTCTGTGTTAACAGGGCATGTGGTCAGAATTAAGTCTGATTTCATCTGAGGATGAACTAGTCTAGAGGCTTCAAAAATCACCCCAACTCCATGTAGCAGACTATCATCAGCCTGTATGAAGGCTGAGGGGTCTCCCGGCTGAATGAACTGCTGATTAAGGAGTCATGAAATGGGACCAGGGGGGCTTGGCAAGGATAGCCCTCTGGTATCTAATTTTGAGGAGAGAGTTTCTCCACAAAAGGGATCTGTCAAAGGAACACAAACCTAAATTTAAAATAGTATAGTGGGCCCTCAATATGTACTGGAGTTGGATTTAGGACTTTGCATGGATACCAAATCCATGGAAGCTCAAGGCACATAAAATATAATCACATAGTAAAAGGGAGTCTCCTATATAAATAGTAAAATCATAGTTTGCTGTGTCGTATTTTTGTTTGTTTTTTGGAATATATATATATATATATATATACACATACATATTTACAAGCTGTGGGCATATAGGTGGCTGGTGTAAGTCTCTATATGGAGCTGTATGGTATATTAAATCTGAGCGTTTTTGCTAGCAGAAAACAAGGCATAGGCACTAGGAAATCCATTTTTCCAGCCCCAAAGGTAGTAAACAATGGTGTTGTTTGGACCAGACCATGCCATGAAAACCCAATCAGGGATAAGACACTCACCCACACAGCAGCTAACCTTATGACCATAAAACCATAGAATCATGGAGTTGGATGAGACCACAAGGGCCATCAAGTCCAACCCCCTGCCATGCAGGAAATCACAATCAAAGCATGCCCAACAATATGCAAAGGAATTTGTAGCTTCCTGAGACCACTAAAAGAAAGAGATTGGCAGCCTTCATGGCCTTGAGCCCAATTCATCATATGCAAGATAGACCTTGTTACAATAGGCCTATCCAAGTCAGGAAGCAGTTGAATGGCAAGACCATCTGCAGGCATTCTTATTTAAAATGTAACTATCTAGACAAGGTAAGAGGCAATTGTGGTCTTTGTGGCAGAGTCCTCAGGGCTCTGCAGGATGTCTGAATGGGATTTGAAGCAACCCCTTAGCAGAAAAACCTGATTATATTGTTTTAAAACACTCATGGAGGAAGGGGGGTTTCTCCCCCCATGGAGAGGAGGCTGTTTGTCTGTTTGTTTTTGATAAGAGTTTTTCTTAACCCCCTGTATTAGTGAGAACCATCTCATGGAAGAAACTGTATCTTTTAGTTTCTTCCCTTTAACAGACATCTCTCTTATGAAAGAAGGGAAGGCAAGGGGAGCCACATCTTTTGAGGCTAGCTGACTGAGGTTCCCTGTGTTTAATAACAGGAACATAACCCTTATGACAATAAAGTGGAGCTTGGTTGGTCACCTTGATCCAATATATCTATCACCTCTCATGAGATGTTTTTACCAAAGATCCTCAATGCATGTAAGCATTAGAGGTCTGCTGAGTGACCAGAGGCCTTCTCCTTGTTTGAGTCACCCTGTCTATTAGCATTTAAATGAATCTGTATTGTTAAAGCTTATGCTCTTAATGAGAAGTGCTATGGCTGACAACAGTTTGCACAAAGGAGGTAGAACCATGTGCTCATCCTATGTCTTTGGCTGTTCTACCTAAGGCAAAAAAGGCTCTGGACCTAATGGAGACAGTGATGGAGGCCCATGAGGAGGCAAGAAGGGTCATCAAGTGGCTTTATGGCTAGCCCCTCCCTTGAAGAATTAGTTTCCAGGCATCTTCTCTGGCCTGGAAAAAGGAGAGGGGGGTGAGCAGAAACAGCACAACTCAAACCTCATGTGCTAACAGTAATAAAATGAACACCAGAAAGGTTAACCAGTATCTCTTGTAAATCTGAGCCCCCAGCCCTGTTGCTGTGGGGGCTCTCCCCTCCATGCTTTGCCCCATCAAGGGAGGCTGTCTGGGCAGTAGCTTCTTCCAGGCACTGAGGAAACTGCTCCTGGGTTAGCAGTGACTGAAGACCATTGCTAATCATGGGTAGATAGCTGCATATGGCCTGTAGTGTAGCCCTGATACTCACAGGGCACTTTGTTTTATGTTTAAAACAGCCCCAACTTCAAGCTGGGGTTTACAGCTTAGCCCTTTTAATTTCAGGCAGGCTTTATAGTAACCTGGCTGCATGATAGAAGCTAGCTTGGTCCTCAACTCCCTCCCACTTGCATAGGTAGCTGGGAAGGGCAGAGGGACTGCTGTGGGACATGGCTCCACATTCACCTGAGGTAAGTCTGTGTCCTGAGAAAGGATAATCTCTGATGGAAAGGAGAGGCCAAGCACTCAAGCTGCTCTCTCAAGAGTGCCATAGTTTGGGGCAACCAAACACAATTGGGGGTGAAGGGAACTCTCCACCCATGATATCCACAAATGGTTTACCCCTTTTTGTTGTTGTAATTTTTGGGGAGGGAACACAGGAGGATTTGTATCCATGTGGTCTCTCCAAGAATCCTTGGGTTGGAAGAGATCCCAAGGGCCATCCAGTCCAACCCCATTCTGCCATGCAGGAACTCTCAATCAAAGCATACCCGATAGATGGCCCTCCAGCCTCTGTTTAGAAGTGGGTGGCAGAGGCCATGCTCTCTCTGGGGAGGACATGAAGCCACTTCGTGCTTTGTTGTGGGATGCTCTGTGGCAGCCAAAAAAGACCATTTTAGAGTTGGAAGCTTCAGCTCCTGCTGGGCCAATTCTAGCTTCCTTTACAGCCATGTGTCTGTGCAACACAGAGGAGGAATCCTCTGCCTCCTTACACACCATCTCATTATAAGAATTCAAAAGGAATGTGCAGGAGTCCTGGCAACACCACCATGTGTTTCCCAGTCTGCAAAAGGATCCCCCACACCTGTTAGGGTCCTGGGTGCCATTGGGGCCAGAGATGGGAAGGAAGGGGGAGACCAAGGGTTAATGCCCCCATCTGCCCTCCTGGCAGAGTCCCAAACCTTATGCTAAGCATAGTGCCTGCAATGGCCATGGCAGAGGCCTTATGGCAATGCCTGCCCTGAGCGAGGGCATTAGATCTGGCAAAGGTTCTTTGGTGGCTAGAGAGAGAGGGCCCCTGGTACTCACCGTTCTCCTGTGACTTCTGGCTGGCTTGCCTCTCTGACCTTGGCCATTTCAGGCTGTGCAGAGGTGATGCAGAGAAATCCTTTGCCATGGCTTTTGGCTGGCCTGTCCTCTGAACTCTGGCTGGGCAGAGATGCTGAGGAGGGAAGCTTCCATGACTTCTGGCCAGTTTCCTCACAGATCCCTGGCCTTAAACAGGCTGGGCAGAGGTGATGCAGAGAAATCCTTTGCCATGGCTTTTGGCTGGCCTGTCCTCTGAACTCTGGCTGGGCAGAGATGCTGAGGA
>NC_056529.1:35983886-35992470 GCF_019175285.1 Sceloporus undulatus | reverse complement strand
AGGAGGTTTCCATGACTTCTGGCCAGTTTCCTCACTGATCCCTGGCCTTAACAGGCTGGGCAGAGGTGATGTGGAGAAACAGAGACATGGAGGGGAAACCCCTCACCATCTGTTCCCACGGCTCCCATGTGCTGCAATGCTGTTTGCAGAGATCTCCTGTGCTCCCACCATGAAAGGGGGCAGCTTTGGAGGAAAGGGAGAGTCATTGGCAAAGCCAAGACCTTTCTCCAATCCTGGGAGCCCTTGCCATTTTAAGTCTTCTTCATGCTTCCAAGGCTGTAGTAAAGAAGCTGCAGAGCAACAGCAAACACATCCCAAAGGGTCTCCCTCTGAAGCCAGCTCCCTCTGTTGAGCTGGCAGACCCTGAGCTAGGGAAGCCTGGGTTAAGGATGGCCCTTCACCCATGCTCTCAGGGTCCTCTGCCATAGCCACCACCAAGGAAGGGGGGAAAGGTAGGAGAGAGGAGAAGAAGGGAAGGCCAAGAAAACTCTCAAACCGCTTTCGCAGAAAGGAAAAACTTCGCTGGCTCGAAGAGAACATCCTGCTAGGAGCATAGGCAGGAACAAGACTGAGGCTCAGGGGGGCTAGCTCCTCCCTATATAGGGGCCGGTCTTTTGTTTATTGTCCCTGCCTACAGGAGCAAATAGGAGGAGCTAAACCCAGATTACAGGAGGACAGGACCCTCTCTGCTGGGAAATGACAGGATCTACGTGAGTTCATCTGAAAGCCCTTCCCGCAATCGCACAAGAAAGACAAGAACATGACGGAACAGGGATGGGATGTCCCATGTCTTAGAATCATTTTAGGGGTATGGTCAGGAAGACTCTCATGATGTGATCCAGCACTTCAGATAAGTATTACTATTCTGAAAGTGTTAGTCTTGAAGGGACACTCATCTTCAAACAATGGGTAGCTTTTTAGAGTGGGTTTGGTCCCAGGACCCCCATGGATACCAAAATCTCCGGATGCTCAAGTCTCATTATATACAATGGTGTAGAAAGTTGTAGAATCAGTGTGATGAGTGGTTTGAGATGAGGGTTCATTTTCCTGCTTGGTGTGGAGGTCCCTTATATAAAATGGCAAAAACAAGCTTTGCTTTTGGGGATTTTTTTTTTGGGGGGGTGGTATTTCAAGCTGTGGATGATTGAAACCATGGATGCAGATCTCCATGGATACACAGGGTTGACTGCATGACAGTCAGGGGGTGATGTTACCCTAAAAGGTGTGCAGTATATGGGATCCCCACCAGAGAACCATCACCAGTCAGAGCAGACATTACTGGGCTAGATGCCCAAATAGTGTTGTAAGAACTTGACAATGCAACATGAGGCCACTAAAGCAGCTACGTATACTTAGTATAGCATTCTGCTACATTCCTGTCACATATGAACCCTATTCAAAGTCTAGTCCCACCAAGTAAACAAGGAGAAACTTTCAGGAGCCCTCTTTCCCTACTCCACCTCATCACTTCTTTGTGTACCAAATGTTTACCTCCTCTACGTCCGTAGGATTCAGCTGCAATTCGCAAAACAGAAATTCAGTCATTTATGCAGGACAGATATGGTCCCTTAATCTCTGCTTTCCTGCAACTGACCTTTCTATCCTCATCTAAGTACATCCATCATCATCAACTATATCCATCCCTTCACTGTCATGTTTCTCCTAATTCCAATCCATGTTTGGTTCCCAACCCCATAGTTGATTCTGCTACCTATATTATTTAGAGCTTCTTTAACTGTATAATTTTCAGCCTTAAAACCATTTCATTGCATCACAACCCTGACTAACCCCTCCCTCCACTTTTCCAAATTTGGACACATATGCAACCTCCCATTTTTAGTAGGCAAAGCAGAGAGCACATGATATTTCTTGTGCTAACATGCCAGACATTTTGTTTGTGTGCAGGGGGAAACAACCTCATCTGAACCTTCTCCAACCAGTAGATCTTCAATGTATGATTGCAGTGTTCCTTGGCCTGGGGCAGGATTGGAGTGACACACAAACATTCAAGTGGAACTCTCCTGTGGAATCCACAGCCATGTGAAATCCAGAGTCACAGACTGCATTACAAAATAGGTTGACTAAAATAAAAACCACGTACTGCCAACCAAATATGAAAACAGGCTTCACTTACATTGTGTATGCTGACAGTTACAATGCAATAAAGATTTCGTAGCCTACGAAAAACACCTTCCATGATTTAAGGTGACTATGATGTAAGCAAAAACCTTTGAACCGTTCAATATTGGAAACACAGACAGGTTAAAATACACTACAGGTGAAGAAGCACTCTTGGGCCCAAAATAGATCGGCCAAATAATGTGACTTCCGGCTGGTATGGGAGTGTGGTGTTTAGATGTTGTACTTAGAATCATAGAAGCATAGAGTTGGAAGAGACCGCAAGGGCCATCCAGCCCAACCCCCTGCCATGCAGGAAATCCAATTGTGGCCTGTAGCTGCTTTTTTTTGGCCTATCTCCTTCATCCTTTAGTCTACAATACTTTCTTATGCACTAGTTATCTCTAAACTAATCATCAACAGAGAATGCAAACAAAAGAGCAGTGGACAAAGAACCTACATAATGTTGGATGGGCATGGACTCAGCAAATGCGGGCTGTAGTCCCCACTTAGCCATAGAACATACTGTGAAGTTGAAGGCTTTCATGGCTGGCATCCTTAGTCTTTTGTGGGTTTTTCGGGCTATGTGGCTAAGTTCTAGAAGAGTTTCTTCCTGATGTTTCGTCAGCATCAGTGGCTGGCATCTTCAGAGAATGCTGGCATGGAAGAGGGTCACACAATGTGTGTGTGTGTGTGTGTGTGTGTGTATATATATATATATACACACACATACCCCACTCTCTTCCATGACAGCATTCTCTGAAGATGCCAGCCACAGATGCTGGCGAAATGTCAAGAATAAACTCTTCTAGAACATGGCCACATAGCCCCCAAAACCCACAAAAACATAGAACATACTGTTTCAGTCTGAGCTGCTTCAGGTTGTTGTGAGGATAAAATGGGAAGAGACTTGTGTTTAAGAACAATGAAGTTAAATAAGATAGACATGTAACATTTTGTGGGTAATATATACATATATATGTTCAAGCAAACTTTGTCTTGGACTCTGCAGAATTAGACAAAGCACTTTGGTAGCCAAATATTAAAGAGGCAGTGTGGTGTAGTGGTTTGAGCATTGCCCTACAGACTCTGGAGATCAAGGATTGATGCCCCACACAGCCAGGGAAACCCACTGGGTGGGTTGCACACTCTCAGCACCAAACAACCCTATGAAAAGGTCCCCATAGGTCAGAAATGACCTGAAGACACACACACACACAAAGCCATATACGCTGTGGTCATAGCATCATAGAGATGGAAGAGACCACAAGGCCATCCAGTCCAGCCCCATTCTGCCATGCAGGAACTCTCAATCAAAGCATCCCTGACAGAGGGCCATCCAGCCTCTGCTTAAAGACCTCCAAGGATGGAGACTCCACTGAGGAAGGAGTGTGTTCCTCTGTCAAACAGCCCTTACTGTAGGAAGTTCCTCCTAATGCTGAGCTGGAATCTCTTTTCCTGGAGCTTGCATCCATTGCTCCATTGGGTCCTGTTCTCTGGAGCAGCAGAAAAACAAGCTTGTTCCCTCCTCAATAGGACATCCCTTCAAGTATTTAAACAGGGCTATCATATCACCCCTTAACCTTTTCTTCTCCAGGCTAAACATCCCCAGCTCCCTAAGTCCTTCCTCATAGGGATTCATGGTTACCAGACCCCTCACCATTTTAGTCTCCCTCCTTTAGACACATGGCTCCAGTTTCTCAATGTCCTTTTTTAACTGTGGTTCCCAGAACAGGACACAGTATTCCATGTGGGGCCTGACCAGAGCAGAATAGAGTGGCACTATTCCTTCCCATGATCTAGACACTATCCTTCTCTTGATGCAGCCTTGGTCTTGTTAGCTGCTGCCTCACCCTGTTGCCTCGTGCTTCACTGGGGGGGGGGGGCCGCCCCCCATCCCAAAGGGGGGGGGGTGCCAGAAGCAACGGAGGGCCTTTGCTCTCAGCCCCCATTAGAACCCTAACCTTCCCCTTTGCGAAGCCTTCAGAGACACCTCCTCCCTCCAATGTCTTTCCAGCAGCAAGGCCTCCAGCCTGAAGATGCCCCAGTCAGGTCCCCCTCCCGGGGCTTGTCTTGTCTCCTGGGGCGGTTCTTGCCAAGCAGCCCCTCCGAGCGCTGCAGGAGCTGCAGCAGGGCCTCCCTTCTCCTCCTCCGCTGATGCTGCTCCTCCTCGCCGCCTTCTTCCCCGCCTCCTCCGCCTCCTCCTCCTTTTGCTGCTGCTGCTGACGTCTCTCTCTCTCTCTCTCTCTCTCTGATCCGTCTGAGGAGCTCCGGGCGGCGGAGGGAGCAGCGATGGTGGCAGCGGCGTCGGGTGCAGCAGCCTCGTCCTCCTCTTCGTCGTCTTCGTGCTCCCGGCGCCTGTCCCGGCGCTCGCCCTCGGCGCTGCTGCTGCTGGCGCTGACCGTGCTGCTCCTTGTGCAGAGCCTCGTCGTCTGGAACTTCAGCAGCTTAGACGCCGGAGAGCAGCAGCAGCAGGAGGAGGCCCAGGACAAGCAGCAGCAGAACCAGCATCAGCAGCATCTCCAAGGAGGAGGAGGCAGGAGCCGGAGGAGGGAGAAGCGCCAGCTGGAAAGCAGCCACAGCCCCGACCTGCTCCGGAGGCACCTGCCCCGCAAGGGACCCCGAGGAGGGGCAGCAGCAGTAGCAGCGGGCAAGGAGGGCATGGTAAGCAGGGTCCAGCAGGCTGGCATGCATTGCCTCCCCCGCCCGCCCCAGGCCCCTTGCTGCCCAGGGACTGGTGGCATCCTTCTCGGGTTGGCACAGGGATCCACAGGGTCTGCCAGTCCCTTCAGGGTGGCACCACCGGGGCTGCCCCCTCCTCCTGACCCTCGGCGCCTTCTCTCCCCTTCCTGCCATTCTTTGTCTTCCTGGCTTCAGGCTGGCATGCATTGGCACAGAGCAGCCCAAACCTAGCTCCCAAGACAAGGCGTGGAAGCCACCTCACTCCAAAAAAAAGCATGGCACCCTGATCCTATGAAAGGCTCCAGGCCTCCGGGATGCATCTGGTTGGCAGAGGTGCCTCCTTGGCCTGCCATGGATTTCTAGGGTTCCCTCTTGGCTTGGACTCACCCTTGTTGGCATAGATGCATGGAAAGCAGTGAGGCTGGTGGCAAGTCCCTCAAGCGCCATGGGACTGGCCCAAGGACCACTAAAGCCTGGGCCAAGCTGTTGGTCCTTTGCTGAGAGTTTGCTGGCCCCAGAGTGCTTCCACTGATTTTGCGTATATCTAGGAGAAGAGTGTCATGGAATCTCCTTCCTTGGAGGTATTCAAACAGAGGCTGGATGGCCATCTGTCAGGGATGCTTTGATTTGGATTTCCTGCATGGCAGAATGGAGTTGAACTGGATGGCCCTAGCGGTCTCTTCCAACTCTATGCTTCTATGAGTCTATGATTCTATGCTAAGGAGGGCAGAAGGGAACTGGGTTTCTCCAAGGACCTTTATGAGAGAGGATATGCAGTGGAGCCATGGCCATTGGCGGCACATTGTGACTTGACTGTCTTTGTTTTTCTTATCAAGGTCACAAGGTTTCCATCTTGTTTCAGGAAGACAGGATTTGGAGACCCTTCTTTACCTGTTAGGTGTCAGTTGATGGAGTTGTTGGGCTTCTCCTGTGCAAAAGAGCCTCTGGGCACATGGCCAATGGGAGTCCTTTCTCCAGGCTGCTTGGGTATCATAGTGACGTGTCAAGATGGCAACTAACTAGGTTAATGTGATATAAATGTTACCAAAGCCACCCACTTTCTCTCTTTTACCTGGGTGATGACCAATGTCTGCCACGTTATTTGAAAGCCAGAGGTGGATGCCAGCTGACTTTATCTTGCTAGTCTTTCAACCAAACTAACAGTCCAGGGATTTGTGAAATCTTATTAGACACACTTGGTGCTGATGTGATTGATCTTCAGGACATGCAGCTGAACATGGCAGGCAGTGGCACAGGAGATTTCCAAGATCCCGCAAGCATAGATAAACATGCATCTTGGCCATGCTGCCTAGGGCTGCTGTGGTTTGCAGTGCACTACGATCGGAGAAAGCTGGGCTAGACTAGCGAGTGGAGCCCTTGAGGACTATTTTCCTTTGAATGTCCCTTGTCTGGAGTTTTGGAAGTGTGGGGTGGAAGGGATGCTTTCACTGGGCAAGGCTTGGGTCTGGATCCTCTTGGGAGGCAGAGATTAGGGCAGTCCATGACTGGGTGCCTCTGGCTCCATGCAGAGCACAGCTTTCTTGCTCCTGAGGAACTGCTGCCAGTTCTTACACAGTTAGAATTAAGGGGTTGTGAGCCCTTCAGATGTTTTGGATTTCCATCTTCCAGAACCTTATTCATGGTAAAGAATGAAGGATTCTGGGAGTTAAAGGCCAAATGTTGAGAACCATAGAATCATAGAATTGGAAGAGACCTCAAAGGCCATCCAGCCCAACCCCATTCCGCCATGCAGGAACTCTCAATCAAAGCATCCCCATTGATAGATGGCCATCCAGCCCCATAATTCAAAAAGGATGTTGACACTGGAACGTGTCCAGAGGAGGGCGACTAAAATGGTGAAGGGTCTGAAAAACATGAAGCCCTATGAGGAATGACTTAGAGAGCTGGGGATGTTTTGCCTGGAGAAGAGAAGGTTAAGAGGTGATATAATAGCCCCGTTTAAGTATTTGAAGGGATGTCATATTGAGGAGGGAACAAGCTTGTTTTTTGCTGCTCCACAGAATAGGACCCAGAACAATGGATGCAAGCTCCAGGAAAAGAGATTCCAGCTCAACATTAGGAGGAACTTCCTGAGAGTAACGGCTGTTCGACAGTGGAAAAAATTCACTGTAGTGGAGTCTCCCTCCCTCCCTTGGAGGTCTTTAAACAGAGGCTGGATGGCCATCTGTTGGGGATGCTTTGATTGAGAGTTCCTGCATGGCAGAATGGGGTTGGACTGGATGGCCCTTGGCGTCTCTTCCAACTCTATGATTCTATGATTCTAAACTCATTAAGAATATGGATATTTCTGCAGTCAAATAACTTTGCGGCTGTCTCGGGATATTTTAAATAGCCTGCCTTGAATTTGCTGTTTGGTGTCATCACACTTTCTTGGGACTTCAGCTTCTCAGAAGTGGAATGTATTTCAGAACTTATTAAAAATTCTATGGTGAAATCCTGGTTGCTGTTAAGCTCAAGGTTTTTTGGAAAATGGCTGTTGATTTCAGAAGGTCCAGAAATTCTCCATAATGTTCCCTGAAAAGTAACATACTAGGAACAATATGTAAATGTGTTTCACTAAAAAATGTAATGTTGTTTTCAGATATTCTCTTCTGTTACTTTATGTTTGTATGTTACTGATACTGTTTGTAATGTGTTGTTTCCAATCCCCTGCATTATTCTTGTGTGTGTGTGTGCAATGCACTCTTAGGCTCATGCCCTTGGACCATTGTTCGGCATAGGAGTCCTTGACTGTTCCTTATTCATTTTTTAAGCAGTCTATTGAGTAGTGAAAAGCAAGGCAAAAATTGCTCTATAGATCTTTGGCTCCATGAGTTGCCTGCTTGCCTTGAAGGTATCCCCACCTCACATCCCCTATTTTCTGATGCCTCTGTCTTCATATCTAATGAAACTGTTGCTTGGCAGTAGCTCTTCCAGCTGGAGCCCTTTGGCATTGGAACACAGCTTCTTGGGCCTGTGCGGAAGCGCAAACAGGAGGACTAAGTAACGTCTGCATTTCTCCCTGGGAATTATTAAGCTGTTGCACCCCACCTCCATACACTTTCCCTAAAGAAGAGCAGGGGACCCAGTTATGAGACGGCAACAGAGAAAAGTGCTTTATAATGGGATTCTCTATTATTAGAAGCCCTCTTTGGAAACTTAATTATTTTGGAAGGTATTGGTTGCTGAGTCGTCCAGATTTTCCCACCACAAGTCAAGGGCGCTTTCTGTGATGTTGTTTTTTTTGCGTATGACCGTTAACATGCTCTTGGGTTTTGTTTTTCATGCTCAAGATCTTTGCACAGCTGGAGTGGAGTAAGACAGGTGGCCACTGATGGACGCGAAAACAGTGTGGTTATAGCTGCTAGAAATTTGGGGTTGTTATTATTATTATTAACCTTTTTTATAAAGCGCTGTCAATTTACACAGTGCTGTACATAGAAACTTTTAGTTAGATGGTTCCCTGCACGCAGGCTTACAATCTAAAAAGACATGACACAAAAGAAGAAGGAATGGTGGTGGGGAAGGGGATCAGGTCCAGCAGTTCTTCTCTACCTCCGAGGCCTGGACCAAGGCAGATGGAATGGAGGAAGGGTTTACATTCTTAATGGATGGTCAAAAGGAGAAGGGAATGACAGTCGGGAAGGGGGAAAGTCCAGCTCATCTGCTTTCTTACATAGGCCTCTCTCTCTCCCTTAAGATGGTGGTCGGAAGGAGGGCTCTTAGTCCTTCAGGCGAGGCCTGTTGTTGCTGGCCTGCCTCTCTCCCCCTCAAGATGGTGGTC
>NC_056529.1:35982147-35983861 GCF_019175285.1 Sceloporus undulatus | reverse complement strand
AAATTGAGGGAGTAGGATTAGCTTCATGGAGGAAAGAGATAACAATAAATTATAGATAAAAACAGATGTTGAAACTTAAGCTAGCTCATAAGAATATAACCATTTGCCTTCTGAAACAGAACACCAAGGAGAAGGAAAGTTCAGCAACAAAGGGGACAAAGAGCCCTCCTTCCGACCACCATCTTGAGAGAGAGAGAGGCAGGCCAGCAACAACAGGCCCCGCCTGAAGGACAAAGAGCCCTCTTCCGACCACCATCTTGAGGGAGAAAGGCAGGCCAGCAACAACAGGCCCTGCCTGAAGGACTAACCGACCACCATCTTGAGGGGAGAGAGGCAGGCCAGCAACAACAGCCCCCGCCTGAAGGACAAAGAGCCCTCCTTCGGACCACCATCTGAGGGGGAGAGAGGCAGGCCAGCAACAACAGGCCCCGCCTGAAGGACAAGAGACCTCTTCCGACCACCATCTTGAGGGGGAGAGAGGCAGGCCAGTAACAACAGGCCCCGCCTGAAGGAAAAGAGCCCTCCTTCCAACCACCATCTTGAGGGGGAGAGAGGCAGCCAGCAACAACAGGCCCCGCCTGAAGGACAAAGAGCCCTCCTTCGGACCACCATCTTGAGGGGGAGAGAGGCAGGCCAGCAACACAGGCCCCGCCTGAGGACAAAGAGCCCTCTTCCGACCACCATCTTGGGGGAGAGAGGCAGGCCAGCACAACAGGCCCCGCCTGAAGGACTAAGAGCCCTCCTTCCGACCCCCATTTGAGGGGGAGAGAGGCAGGCCAGCAACAACAGGCCCCGCTGAAGGACAAAGAGCCCTCTTCCGACCACCATCTTGAGGGGGAGAGAGGCAGGCCAGCAACAACAGGCCCCGCCTGAAGGACTAAGAGCCCCCTTCGGACCACCATCTTGAGGGGAGAGAGGCAGGCCAGCAACAACAGGCCCCGCCTGAAGGACAAAGAGCCCTCCTTCCAACCACTATCTTGAGGGGAGAGAGGCAGGCCAGCAACAACAGGCCCCGCCTGAAGGACAAAGAGCCCTCCTTCCAACACCCTCTTGAGGGGGAGAGAGGCAGGCAGCCAACAAAAACAGGCCCCGCCTGAAGGACTAAGAGCCCTCCTTCGGAACCATCTTGAGGGGGAGAGAGGCAGGCCAGCAACAACAGGCCCGCCTGAGGAACAAAGAGCCCTCCTTCCGACCACCATCTTGAGGGGAGAGAGGCAGGCCACAAACAACAGCCCCCGCCTGAAGGACAAAGAGCCCTCCTTCCGACCACCATCTTGAGGGGAGAGAGGCAGGCCAGCAAAACAGCCCCGCCTGAAGGACCAAGAGCTCTCCTTCGGGCCTGCCTCTCTCCCCCTCAAGATGGTGGTCCGAAGGAGGGCTCTTAGTCCTTCAGGCGGGGCCTGTTGTTGCTGGCCTGCCTCTCTCCCCCTCAAGATGGTGGTCCGAAGGAGGGCTCTTTGTCCTTCAGGCGGGGGCTGTTGTTGCTGGCCTGCCTCTCTCCCCCTCAAGATGGTGGTCGGTTAGTCCTTCAGGCAGGGCCTGTTGTTGCTGGCCTGCCTTTCTCCCCCTCAAGATGGTGGTCGGAAGGAGGGCTCTTTGTCCTTCAGGCGGGGCCTGTTGTTGCTGGCCTGCCTCTCTCCCCCTCAAGATGGTGGTCGGAAGGAGGGCTCTTTGTCCTTCAGGCGGGGCCTGTTGTTGCTGGCCTGCCTCTCTC
>NC_056529.1:35927989-35982137 GCF_019175285.1 Sceloporus undulatus | reverse complement strand
TCTCTCAAGATGGTGGTCGGAAGGAGGGCTCTTTGTCCCCTTTGTTGCTGAACTTTCCTTCTCCTTGGTGTTTCTGTTTTCAGAAGGCAAATGGTTATATTTCTTATGAGCTAGCTTAAGTTTCAACATCTGTTTTTATCTATAATTTATTGTTATCTCTTTCCTCCATGAAGCTAATCCTACTCCCTCAATTTTATTCTTTCAACAACACAAGGAGGTAGATTAGTATGAGAAATAGCGACTAGCCAAAGGCTACCCAATGTGTTTTACGGCCAAGGGATTTGAAATGAAGGCTGGCATCCTATTGGATGCGTTAGGCATGTGGTTGCACCTCTTTGCTCTTTACGTGACACTATATTCAGTTCACAGCTGGATAAGCAGAGTTCTGCAAGTGTAACTGTTCCACATGCACCTGGACATTATTGGATGGTGCACAACCTCTGTTCAATGCCTTCCGCACACCATTTCATTCACTCCGATTGCAGAAATAGGAAGCACATTTGCAGATAGGTGGTCAGTTACGGTGTTGGTCTTGAGCAAAAGGGTGATATAACACAACACCAATTAACTACAGCCTATACAAGTGTGATGTAAGACCTAAGTTTACATCTCCAGAATCCTAGTCCAGTTTGTTAACCACTATGCAACCCTTGTCATCCTGTTGATTTTGCTTTCTTAAAAATAAAAGGCTCGGGGGACACACAAGGGGGTGTTGATAAAGTGTGCTTTATTGGTTGTGCATTGGTGCTGGATTTGATCAAGATGTTCCTTGCAAATGTCAGCAGATAGAGATGGTTGCTGAATCTGTGTTCTTCTTTGAAGAGGCTTTCCTTCATTTACTCCCACACTAATTCTACTTGTGTCACTTCGTCTGAATATTGCAGTCTTGTGCAAGTAACATTCGCTAGCTTGGGACTATGTGGTTGTACAGACCAGCCATTAAGGCCAGCCTGGGGGCGGAGTCGGGGCATGATGTCATTATGACGCATGCCCCAACTCCACCCCAGACTGGCGTGATGCCACGTGCCACACCACATGGCACGTAGCATCACGGCGCTCCTCTGGCACTGCGTCTACATGGTGCAATGATCGCAATTATACATCCATGATTTATGTATTACCCTTTCCAGTAAGACCAAGGTCAGTTCTAGAGTCTATGTTTGTGCACACAATGATCTAGGTTTAATCCCTGCAATCTCCAGATAGTACTTCTGTTTGAAACCCTGGAAAAGCACTTCACTGCCATTCAGTTATAGACTTGGGTCGGATAGGGAGCCCCTAATGTCCCTGGTCTGTAGCTCCCATGAATCCTCATCACTGGCTATGTTGGCTAGTGTGGCTGGCAGTAGCAGTCCAAATATTATCTGAGAGATCGTGTGTTCTTTATTCTTGGTGTGGACAACATTGAATTAGATTAGAGAGGTTAAGAGCAATAAAAAGGGCTTTTTTGGATATGTCTGCAGCAAAAAGAAGAAAAAGGAAATGGTAGGGCCACTGCGTGGAGAAGATGGCAAAATGATAACAGGGGACAGAGAAAAAGCAGAATTACTCAACACTTTCTTTGCCTCAGTCTTCTCAGAAAAGGAAAAGGGAGCTCAACCTGAGGATAATGGAGCAGAGGACAGAATAGAGGAATTTCAGCACAGAATAAGCAAAGACATAGTACAGGAATACCTTGTTAATCTAAATGAATATACACTGGCAAATGAGCCATTGGCAATAATTGTTGAGAACTTCTGGAGAACAGGAGAAGTCCCAGCAGACTGGAGGAGGGCAAACATTGTCCCCATCTTCAAAAAGGGGAAAAAAGAGGATCCCAACAATTATTGTCCAAAGTCATGCCAGACAAATCTTATCTCATTCTTTGATAAAGTTACCTCCTTGTTAGATGAAGGGAATGCTGTGGATATAATATATCTTGATTTTAGTAAGGCCTTTGACAAAGTTTCCCATGACATTCTTGCAAACAAGCTTGTAAAATGTGGGCTAGACAAGGCAACTGTTACATGGATTTGTAATTGGTTGACTGACCAAAGCCAAAATGGCTCCTTTTCATCCTGGAGAGAAGTGACCAGTGGGGTCCCACAGGGCTCTGTCCTGGGCCCAGTGCTATTCAACATCTTTATCAATGAGTTGAATGACAGAATTGGGGGCATACTCATCAATATTCAACCATGTCCTATCAGGAACGACTTAGGGAGCTGGGGATATTTAGCCTAGAGAAGAGAAGGTTAAGAGGTGATATGGTGGCCCTGTTTAAATATTTGAAGGGATGCCATATTGAGGAGGGAGCAAGCTTGTTTTCTGCTGCTCCAGAGACTAGGATCTGGAGCAGTGGATGCAAGCTACAGGACGAGGAACTTCTTGACAGTAAGGGCTGTTCGACAGTGGAAGACATTCCCTCGGAGAGGCTGGATGGCCATCTGTCAAATAAGCTTTGATTGAGAGTTCCTGCATGGCAGGGGGTTGGACTGAATGGCCCTTGTGGTCTCTTCTAAGATTCTATGATTCTAGGAAGCCAACCTAGCATGCTTTACAGAAACCTGGCTGGGGAACGATAATATTGTAACCTGGACATAGGCCCTACCAGCCGGGTATTATATCAGTGAGCAGGTTTCCTCAAGGTTTGGCTACCAGTCCTGAAAAATAGCAAGATACATACTCAACAAATGCAAATGAGAAATCTCCTAGGGTCAGGGGTTTCCCAGCGGACAATGAGCACTAATCCAGCAGACACTAATCCTCTTTTTCAGACCCTCCCACCCTGAGACCTGCCATTTGCAACAGAACAAGACACATGGAAATCACTCCTGCCTTTCCAGGACACACAATATATATATACCCAACTCCTTTCCATGCCAGCATTCTCTGAAGATGCCAGCCACAGATGCTGGCGAAATGTCAGGAAGAAACTCTTCTAGAACATGGCCACAAAGCCCAAAAATCCCACAAAAAAACGAATGTTTATGAGTTTTACAAATTGCCTGATCCATGTTCGATGATAAATATCGTAGAGCTTGAAGAGGCTGCAAGGGTTATCTAACCCCATGCTAAACAGGAGTACACAACTACAGCACCCCTGAAAGATGCCCATCCAACCTGTATTTAAAGACCTCCAAAGAAAGAGAGTCCACTACCCTCTCGAGTAGTCCATACCACTGCAAATTAACTGTTGCAGTAAACAAGTTCTTCCTGATGTCTAGATGGACTCACTTTTCTTGTAATTTGATTCCTGTTCTAGTCTCTGGAGATGCAGCAGACAAACAATTTATTTTCTATATGATATCCCTTCAGATTTTTAAAGATAAGCATCATGTCTCCTCTCAGTCTTCTCAAAGCTACCCAGCTCCCTCAATTGTTCTGCATAAAGCTTGGTTTCCAGACCTTAAAGGTAAAGGTATTCCCCGTTGACAAGGTTGTCAAGTTGTGTCCGACCATAAGGGTATGCTCATCTCTGTTACTAAACCGAAGAGTCATCATTATCAGATACTATTCTGTGATCATGTAGCCAGCATGGTTGCACAGAACGCTGTCTACCTTCCCACTGGAGTGGTGCCTATTTATCTACTTGCATTTGCATGTTTTCAAACTGCTGGGATGGCAGAAGCTGGGACTAGCGATGGGAGTGCACCCCATCATGCGGCACTTGAGCTTCAACCTGCCGATCTTGCACTCAACCGAGTCAGCATCTTAACCACTTGAGCCACCGCATTCCAGACCTTAGATGGGCTAAATATAGGATATAAAGTTTTAGTTGTTCTTGATTTTTAGATTTTATATAAGAGACACCATTTTACTAGACCATTGTGCTTAATGGGACTTGAGCATCCATGGATTTTGGTATCCAGTCCTGGAACCAAACCCCAGCAGATACCAAGGGCCCATTGTACTTCAGCAAAAGAAAGTTAAGCAATTGATATAAGATATCAGGAACAGCTGTCTGTAGGAATGTGACCTTTTGAAAAACAGGGTTATTTTAGTGTAAGGTTTTGTTTGTAGTTATGAGGAAAGTATATTCCATTGTCTTTACGTTATTACTAATATTCCATAAAATAATTTCCAAATAGAACTTTGAATATCTTTAAAGTTTAAAGAATATATTTAAACCAAGCAGGCTAAATCATATTTCACCATTTAGAATACTTTCTGAAAATTTCCCAGTTGTACTTGTCCTAGAAAACTCACATTGCTGGCTGTGGGAACTGTCACAGTGAATGCCTGCACCTGAAAATGTGTCATTATATTGCTGTTGGATAGTCAGTGTGAATCCTACATTTAGCTTCAAATGGAGAGGCAATGGTTGGGACGTCTAGGATTATAAAAGGCTATAAATCCAGATCTCTAGTAGCTATAAGCACGCCCGCCTCCATTAAAGGGTGTAGGGTTGTTGTATTGTTTTTAAAACACCAGCTGCAGAGTCTGTCTTTGCAACTGTAATTATTATTATAATAGCATCAAACAAGTAATGATTATTTTTCTGTTCTTTTCCTTTGCAGTGGGAGCACAATTTCCTCTTTAGATCAGTAGAAACATTTTTATGTGTTGTGCTCCACAGTGGGCCAATAACAATGAGGACAATTATTACTATTATTTGTCATATAATAGTGTTATTTCTGTGCATTAGAATAATGGATCCTAGCTTTTAAGAGGTTGCCATCTTAATAGAATTAAAGCAGATTGTACACTGAGGCAGAACCTGGAAAAGTTACTTTTTTGGGTCATAACAGCTTGACTCCTCAGCTAGTGTGGCCAGGTAATTTTTCCAAGTTCTGTGCAATAACAGTTAAAAGACTGCTGACAGGGATGAGAAGGTCCCCTTTCCATTTGTAAACTTCTATTTCTTATGTTCAGGCTGTGTGTTCCATTGTTGATGGAGCCAACATACCACCAACACACAAAGGTGAAGTATTAGCAGTTCTGAGGCATAATATGGGTGGCCATGGACAAGACACACTTTTAACTTTTAGCGATCCCTAAACCCTGCGCTTCCAGGTGTTTTGGACTTTGGTTCCCAGAATCCCAGACCAAGATGGCTGAGGTTTTTGGGAGCTGAAGTCCAGAACACCTGGAGGACCAGAGTTTGGGAATCACTGCTTTAGATGAAGGTAGTGGCAAATTTTCTCTGAATAAATCTTGCCAAAAAGCCCTATGAAAGGATTACCATAAGTCAGAGTTGACTTTACGACATCTAGCTACATCCTAAGACTTCTTACTATTGTGATTTAAAATCGCATTCACCTTTTTCCCCACCATATTGTTCTGTTTGACTCATGGGCCTAAATCCAATTAGTCTCTACTAGAGCAGGCTTATTGAATCACAAATATGAATTTACCAAGTTGCCAGTGATTTAATGCTTGGATTTATGACATATGCACCTTGCCATTGATTATAATCTTGAGATTCTTTTCACGTGGAATCTCTTGATAAATATGCAGTGGTGACTGGCACTTGATAAGTGAGGTAGAATCATAGAATCATAGAATTGGAGACTGTTCCTGTGTCCTCTTATTTGTTTTGAGGACTTTCTGTTTATCCCATGTAGAAAGTCTGTCTCTTTTACTTTTTGGTAGGTGGGCATTATAATAGGTTTATACACAAGTGTCAATAATTAAAGGGATTTCAATAAAGTAACTTGGCAGAGAGCACAGGCGCTTCATTTAATATACAATAACATGGGTGAGATTCTGTCCTTTATTTTCCTTGGCATTTGCTATTGTCCCATTATTGCAATATCTTTGGTCTGTGATACTAGAGTAGTGTTCTTGTGAATGAACACTGTATTTAATCAAGGATTTGATAGAAGGAGGGAGTGACATTACAGAGTCTTATTTTTTTAAGTCAGGCTTGCATTCATGGGTTGTAAGATAAGTATCCCTTATCTGAAATGCTAGGCCAGAGGTATTCTGTATTTCACATGTTTTAATTATTTTATTTGCATATACATAGTGAAGCTAGGAGAGTGATGATCCATGAAATGGTGAGAGTTGTGGATTCCCAAAACTTTGCCTTTTCCTGCACCATGTCTCTTTCCAGCCTCGCAAATACAACACAGGTATGGACTACACTACTTGTGTTGTAACTCAAAAAGTTTTGGGTTTTGGAGAACTTCGGATTTTGAAATTCCGGATAAGGGATACTCAACTTGTATTCATTTACAGTCACTCCTCTGTTTTTGTGGACTTGGGATCTCTATCTCTTGCTTATGCGTAAGCGGCAAACGGAGGGGGACAAAATGGGGTGTGCACCTGTGGCATGTGCCCATGGGCATCTGCAAGCACACACCACCATTCAAGCCAATGGGGCTTGAAGATTGGTGGTTTTCATTTTCGCAAGAGGGGGTCCAGAACACCCCCCCCATACACAAAAATGGAGGGGTGACTGTATATGTCAAATTGCATCAACTCCTTTTTTGGTAAGGTATACCTTAATTCAGCTTAGTCTTTTTTTAAAAAAAATGCCATTGCTCTTTTGGAATAAATAGTTCAAAGTGGTGGCTGGTGCCTTTGATTCTGGTGGGTACTGGAGGCTATCCAAGTTGACAAACCTATTTTCGGAATAGAGTGCAACACTTTGCATAGCTCCTTTAAAGTTCAGGTTTAAACCTGGAACAACTTAACACTGAACCCAGCTGGCAGCAAAAACTACTGCAGTTCAGTCCTCAGAATAATTTTCTCTACAGAGGATTTTGCAGGAAGGAGCAAATTATAAACTACTGCTAAAGGTTAATTTGAACTGCAGATGAATGAGCTATCCTTCAGCATGCCTGGTTGGAGCTTGAGCTTCTGTAGGCATTCTAAGTATATGCTCACCGCAAGCCATGCTTTGAAGTCTTCCCTGTTCCATGGCTGCTTGGGACCTTCACATTGGTGAGTAGGGTAAGGAGAAAGGCCAATGTAGCAATGGTCGTGTACATGCTCAGTTGAGGGCCTTTCTTCCTACTTGGAAACTAGTAGGAACTATCATCTCCAGCCTTCCCAGCAGAAAAATTAGGTTTTGCATGTCACATACTTGCTGGTAATTGCTGCAGTTGCCCACCCTTAATCTAATTCTTTGGTTGCTAACTGTATCTTTTGCCGTGTTAATGCACATGCTTTTATGCTATATTTTTTGAAACAGAAAAAAATATTTTTAATGGCTGCATCCGTACTGCAGAAATAATCCGGATTGACACAGTTTTAACTGCCATGGCTCAATGCCATAGAATTCTGTGAACTTTAGTTTGCTGTGCCACCACAAAACTACAAATCTCGGAATTCCATAGCATTGAGCCATGGCAGTTAAAGTGGTGTCAAACCAGATTATTTCTGCACTGCAGATGCACATACACCCAATGTGTACTTTATTATTATTGGCTACTTTGAATACCTTTTTTGTGGAAGCATAAATTAAATGAGTGAACACAGAATACTGGAGAGTGGTGTTTGTGAAATCAACACACAGATTACCAACCTCCTTGAATGCTCCCTACCCCAGCTATCCTCCATTTGTGGGTCTTGGCTGCCTCCTGTTGTTTCCAGCCATGGTGCTCCTCACCCCTTTCATTGAAGTCTTGGCTTGACGTGTACTGTATTTTGGATACTTTTATAATAACAAATCCAAACCATATTGCTTTATGTTTTACGGAGCTGCCTCCTGTTAGCAGTGGATTCCTTGTTCCTGACGTTCTTGTATAAATGAAGTAAACAAAGCTGTTAGCATGGACACTGAGAGAATAATAATACCTTGCAGCCCTGCAGTGCTTCAAAATTGCTTATATTTTGGCATTTTGCCTTAATTGAGTTTAGTGGCATGGCTGCATTAAGGGGAACTTTCAGATGCCAGCATGCAGATGGCCTAAACTATAGTGCCTTGACACCAAAGAAGCTCTTCTCCTTCTAGTAAGCTTTGCAAAGTTACGATCCCAGGAGGTTTATACAGTCGGCCCTTCTTATACACAGATTTTTTAATACAAGGATTCAAGCATCCACGGTTTGAAAATGTTCCAAAAAAGTATAACTTTCAAATATCAAACCTTGATTTTCCATTTTTTATAAGGGACACCATTTTGCTATGTCATTATATTTAATGGGACTTGAACATCCATGGATTTTGTTATCCACGGGGGATCTTGGAACCAATCCCCAGCATATAACAAGGGTCCTCTGTAATAGTGCAATTCTATTCTGCCTTGGTCAGGCCTCACCTGGAATACTGTGTCCAGTTCTGGGCACCACAATTAAAAAAGGATGTTGACAAATTGGAGCGTGTCCAAAGAAGGACCACCAAAATGGTGAAGGGCCTGGAAACCATGCTTTATGAGGAAAGACTTAGGGAGATGGGTATATTTAGCCTGGAGAAGAGAAGGTTAAGAGGTGATATGATAGCCCTGTTTAAATATTTTAAGGGGTGTCACATTGAGGATGGAGCAAGCTTGTTTTCTGCTGCTCCAGAGACTAGGACCAGGAACAATGGATGCAAACTCCAGGAAAAGAGATTCCACCTCAACATTAGGATGAACTTCCTGACAGTAAAAGCTGTTACACAGTGGAATACACTTCCTCAGAGTGTGATGGAGTCTCCTTTGGAGGTCTTTAAACAGAGGCTGGATAGTCATCTGTCGGGGATGCTTTGATTATGAATTCCTGCATGGCAGGGGATTGGACTGGATGGCTCTTTTGGTCTCTTCCAACTTTATGATTCTGTGATTTGACACACTAGGTACTAGAACCTAATGTCAATCATGATGTAGTCCATTGTCAGAAGCTGAGTTTTCCCCATATATCTTTGGCCAAATAAGCAAACACACATTTTATCATTTAAACCAGTGGAGGGTATCCTATTTAATAAATGTATACACATCACAGAGAGCTTTGAGTAATGGACAAAAGGGTGCATGATGGCCTGTATCAAGGGAGTGATACTTCATGTGAGAAAAGGTATGCTACAGCAACCATGCATTTTTTTCATCTGTGAAATATGTTTCCAAGGAGTAACATTCTGGACCTCCTGTGATAGTCATGGATGGCTAAACGTGATCGTTTTGAATAGGTTCCCAAATACATGCAGAGATTGCATTTTGGAATTGGGAGGAACCCAAACTATTTTAATTTAATATAGTTAATTTATGTCATTATATTGTAAACCCATTCCTTAGGGTTCCTCCTATTGACTTGCATTGTTGTTGTTGCTACTGTGTGCCTTCAAATCGTTTCCAACTTATGGCAACCCTAAGGCATTCCTATTATGGGGTTTTCTTGATGTGTTCAGAGGGGTTTGTCCTCTGAGGATGAGAGAAGTGACTTGCCCATGGGTTATCGCAACCTACCGGTAAATGAAATTCAGGGCATTCAATGAATGAGTTCTTCTGGGTCTTCTCTACATCATGTCTCTTTGTCATTGTTTTAAGTTTTAAATTAATCTTTCTATTTGTGTATTGTCAGATATGGATCAGTGGTTGAAACCCCACACAATAGAATATGGATACTGACCAGTCACCAGGCGTTTCTCAAGATAAGTCTAACACTTTAGTAGTGCAAAACAGTGAGAATGCAATCTTCAGTTCTTTGAACAGGCAAAAAGAGAAAATACTGTGATGAATACATGTAGTATGGATTTGTGTATAGAGGAGATATACTAAGCCCTTGTATGTAGTGTGTAAGGAAGTATTAAACAAAGGCAGCATGAAACCTTTGTTACTCTTGTGGCATTTACAAATAAAACATGCCAGCTGTGCAAACAAGGAATGCAGTCTTTTCCACCCATTAGTGAAACATCAGGCTATAACATCGTTCTTGCCATCAGCTAGCAAATGTAATGAACATGTTCTTGAAGCTTCCTATCAAATTATTTATCACATTTCTGGATGTGGTAAGAACCATACTGTAGTCGAGGACTTGATTTCTCCTTGTGTAAAAGCAGGGACGTAGCCGGGGGGGGGTGACAGCGCTTTACACCCCCCCCTTCAGGAGGAGCAGAAGTGGCGCTCTCCCTGGCGTTTTTTTGGGGCTGTGCGCGTGCACACGTGCGCTCCAACAAGCATCCTTTTCTCTCTTCCTGGCCCTGGCAAAGCCAGGAGGAGCGCAAATGCCGCCCCTAAACTTTTTGCGGGGCCTGAGGGGGAGGAGCCAAAAAGCCCTGGAGGAAAGGGAGGGAGGGACAAGAGGCTGCATCAGGCTGCATCCACACTCAAGAAATAACCAGGTTTGGCAGCGACTTAACTCTTTTGTGGCTCATGGCTATGGAATTCTGGGAGTATGTTATGTGGTCCAGATATTGAGGCTTGGCTCTATTCTGGCTCATTGCTATGGAATTCTGGGAGTTGGAGTATGTTCTGGGGTCCAGATATCAAGGCTTGGCTCCTTTCTGGCTCATTGGTATGGAATTCTGGGAGTTAGAGTATGTTCTGGGGTCCAGATATTGAGGCTTGGTTTTTTTCTGGCTCATGGCTATAGGACACATCCTACATTTCAGACTTCTGCCTAGAAGGAATTTCAAAAGCCCTCATTTTTTGTAAGATGAGCAGATGTCCTCCTTTTATAGGACGTGTCCTGTGTTTCAACCTTCTGGCCTGGATGAATGTAAAAATGTCTTCCATTTTTGGTAGGATGACACACGTCCTCCTTTATCCAGGATACAGCACACATTTCAGCCCAGGAGCAATGTCAAAACATCCTCCATTTTATCAGGGTGACCAGACATCATCCTTTATCCAGGACACGTCCTACATTTCTGCCCAGGAGGAATTTCAAAACATCCTGCTTTGCCAGCCTTTCCTTGAGGCTGAGAGTATGTGATTTCCTTGCCTAGTGGGTCTTCTTGGTTTGTTCAGAGAGTTTGCCTTTGCCAGCCTTTCCTTGAGGCTGAGAGTGTGTGACATCCTTGCCTAGTGGGTCTTTGCTCAGAGAGTTTGCCTTTGCCAGCCTTTCCTTGAGGCTGAGAGTGTGTGACTTACTTGCCTAGTGGGTTTTCTTGGTTTGTTCAGAGAGTCTGCCTTTGGTGACTTGGGTGTGTGCGAGTGTGTGCCTTCAAGAGGCTTTCTTGGGAGGTTTGTTCAGAGAGGGTTTGACTTTGCCATCCTCTGAGGCTGAGAGAATGTGACTTGCCCAATGGTTTTTGGGGATTTGCCTTCACCTTCCCTTAAGACTGAGAGAGTGTGACAAACGCTGTGATGTCCCTTGTGCGCCACACAATTTGGACATGATGCATAAGCCACGTCATCGACACATACCCCATGTAAGATATTTAGCCTTCTCTGTTGGAGAGAATCAGATTTTCATTGAATCCTGGTCTCCAGAGTCATAGAATCCTAGAGTTGGAAGAGACTGCAAGGGCCACCCAGTCCAACCCCTTTATTCTGCCATGCAAGAACTCTCAATCAAAACATCCCCATTGACAGATGGTCATCCAGCCTCTGCTTAAAGACCTCCAAAGAAGGAGACTCTGCTGCACTCCAAGGAAGTAGTGTGTTCCACTGTTGAACAGCCCTTACTCTCAGGAAGTTCCTCCTAGTCTAACACACAAAGCTATATCCCAACCTCCTATCCAGGAAGAATGTCAAAATGTTCTCCATTTTGAGTATGAATCATAGAATCATAGAGTTGGAAGAGACCGCAAGGGCCATCCAGTCCAACCCCCTGCCATGCAGGAAATCCAGATCAAAGCATCGTCGACAGATGGCCATCCAGCCTCTGTTTGAAGACCTCCAAGGAGGGAGACTCCACTACACTCCGAGGAAGTGTGTTCCACTGTCGAACAGCCCTTACTGTCAGGAAATTCCTCCTAATGTTGAGGTGGAATCTCTTTTCCTGTAGCTTGCATTCATTGCTCCGGGTCCTAGTCTCTGGAGCAGCAGAAAACAAGTTTGCTCCCTCCTCAATATGACATCCCTTCAAGTATTTAAATAGGGCTATCATATCACCTCTTAACCTTCTCTTCTCCAGGCTAAACATCCCCAGCTCCCTGAGTCGTTCCTCATAGGGCAAGGTTTCCAGACCTTTCACCATTTTAGTCGCCCTCCTTTGGACACGCTCCAGTTTCTCAATGTCCTTTTTGAATTGTGGCGCCCAGAACTGGACACAATGAGAAACATGAATTTATATTGTTTTTTATTAATGTTTTTGGCTTTTAGTTGGGTGTGTTCTCCATTTTTGAACATCCTACAATTTGTCCTACATTTTGTTGTGCATCATGTCCTACGTTTTTCCTACATTTTGTGTCTTGGGGGGGGCTCTTAGCATCTCAAAATGGTGGCACTTAGTCTGGACCCCCCCCTTCCCAAAATCCTGGCTACGTCCCTGGTAAAAGATGCCATTTCTGTGTATCCTTAGAGAAGAACATGTGAAGGAAGCAAATTATATCCCTCTTTTAGACTATACAGTATCTCTTAAGAATTCAGGGTATGTCTGATGATGTTGAGGCAGCAACAATAGATAGAATTTAAAATGGTAAATTCTTTGCTATTCAAGTTGACGGAAGCACAAATGTTGCTTGTTTCACTTTTGCTTGTTATTGCAAGGTATTTGAAAGGCAATGAAGTTGAAGAAAACTTTTTACTTTGTTGTCCTGTCAGAGCACCCAAGGGGAGGATATTTAATGCTATTGATTATAGGAAAGGATATTAATTGGTCTAATTGTTGTGAGTTATGAACTGATGAGGGCAAATCTATGTCAGATGTTTACTCTGGCCCTTCGAGGTTGTGTCATGAAAGTAACCACCAATATAAACTGGAGTCACTGCTGTATCCACAGCTGCATCCAATTAGTAGCTAGGCACTGTCTGTTCATCTTATTATTCAATTGCTTTTTAATACTGTTATTGGGTGATTTATTTACAGTTACAACATATACATTTGCTAGTATGAAGGATACAATGTATGGAAATGGGCTTCCAAGGGGTACCAAATGAGAAGGGTTTGGGAACCACTGCCCTAGGGGACCCCTTGAAATTATTTTCCGGTCTCAAGGAACCCTGGCATAAAATTATTATATCTATCATATATCAAATAAAGGGGTTTCCCCCTCCTTATTACAATCTCTTGCAGAATGCTGGGTTTACAGGGAACCCGGGTTGAGAAATCCTGCTATAATGACAACTTTATGCTGTCTCTCCATATTCATCCTAGCTTTACGATTTCTCACCTACAAGACCATTCTATGCTGAGACCTTATTGTGTAAGCATTTGGGGTAGGGCCTGATACAGATTTACCCTGGTACAATAATTTTAATAGCAAGCTGGCTGCTGAAGGACAAGAATGTCTCATCCCATTTCTACACCCAAATGCCAAGCATGTTGAGAGATTCATCACCAACGGAATGGCTTTGGACACTTTTGTAGTGCCAGTATAATTCTGTAATAAGTATTTGTCAGTCAGATAACATCCTGTAGATACATTCTGTTTGATCTATTTCTGGAGCATACATCACTGGGAAGAAAAATGAGAGGGAGCATTAGAATTTCATGGCCAAGTGCAGAATTCACCAAATCACTGCAGTCTATTACAGGTTTAAGGAACACTTTTCCCCCCTTCCTCTTTCATGCTGATATCATACAAGCATTATTGGGTGGGCTGCTTTCGCTGGATGAAATAAGCCTCATTTAAGCCTCAATCATTTAAGATCATTTAAGCCTCAATGTTTCTATATATAGTGAGCCCTTTTAAGCACTGGGGTTTGGTTCCAAGACTACCCCCCCCCCCGCTTTTCCCACATCTTAACAGAAATCATAATGGTCTCCTAAGCTTCCTCAGAGCAGAGGAAGCACTTTCGGCACATTGCCTCCCCTCCCTTCTGCTGTTTCAGGTCCAGGTGAGCCCTTCTTTCGAGTAGGTGAAAAGGTCCTCTCCTGGGCCAAAATGGAGTGGAATTATTTCCACAGCCCCTTGCAGTAGGAGCATCCATAGAGAAAGTCTTCCCTTGTATCTCCCTCACCAGACATGCTTCTGCGGCTGATAAAGACCAGAGGAAAGGGTCTCACCAAAGATCTTATAGCCCAGGCAGTTTGTAACTGTGTTGAGGATTCAGTGTTTGTAGCAACCTCTGGAGGGGGGTTATACCTCTGACTGCCAAATAAGACTCACAATTGAAGATCAACTATTCAATATTCAATAAGATGGTTTCTATCCTATTTGGCAATAATTGTTAATGACTCTTTTTCGGTGTTCTCTTTTCATTAGGGAATGAATGGCTGTTAAAAGGAGTTTTACTGTTTGATTTTGCATCCCATTTATTATTGCCTATTAACTCACCGAAATAAAAATAAAGGTGTGAAAAGATTGGCCTCTCTTTCCTGTTAAGTGTCAGGAACCTTTTTCTTCTTCTTTTATTTTTTGCTGCCTGCTCACATACTTGTATCTGTGATACCAAACTGTAATTCAGCTTCCTTCAAGATTGACTTGACATTGCAAACCTGTTTCTTCAAGGAGAATGCAACTCCTTTCAGAACCGCTTGTTCCTCTGATTTCAGGGGCAAACAATAACAGCTGCTGAAGAAGAAAAGTGTGTGTATAATCACGTATGTGTATAATCTCTGTAGAGAGTTGCCTTCGTAGGGGGGGAAATGGCATATATATTTTTTCTTCCTGCTGACTTTCTTAACCTCCTTTCCAAATCACACTGTTATAGGTTTGAACACATTGCCTTACTAAAGATGCTCATGCTCATGCAGAAGGTAATTAGTGCTGCATTTTGCAGTGTGATGGATTGTGTTAAGGCTTAATTGTGGTATGCAGGTGCATCAAACGCTGTACATACCTTTATGCTTAGATGTGTGTGTTTTTTTCTTTTAGAAATACTGCAAGCAGATGAGTTTTATTTAATGGGAGGTTACAAACTAGGTGATCGGTAGATTGCTGGGGATGGGCATTAAGCAGCTGAGCTTTTTCAACCCTTCTTCATAGGACATGGTGTCCAAACTATTCCCTACCCATCCTGCTTTCCTTTGGAGGTACTGAGTTTTATCAATGTACTGCTTGAAATATGGTGCCTAGTCATTCAGTCTTGTTTATTCCTAAACAGTTATAATAAAAGGCTCTCACTGTTTTAATAAAAGGGCCCCACCATCCCTCATTAATGGCGATGCTGCTAAAGTATAGTGTCTAGATCAAGAGAAGTAATAGTGCCACTGTATTCTGCTTTGGTCAGTTCCCACCTGAAATATTGTGTCCAGTTCTGGGCACCACAGTTCAAAAAGGGCATTGAGAAACAGGAGGTGTCCAAAGGAAGGCGACTAAAATGGTGAAGGGTCTGGAAACCATGCCCTATGAGGAAGGACTTAGGGAGCTGGGGATGTTTAGCCTGGTGAAGAGAAGGTTAAGAGATTATATGATAGCCCTGTTTAAATATTTGAAGGGATGTCAAATGGAGGATGGAACAAGCTTGTTTTCTGCTGCTCCAGAGACCAGGGAGGTTATTGCACCCACAGTTCCCTTTAGGATAGAGGTGGGTTGTAACCGTAACAGACGGATCTTATCAGACAGCCCCATGGTCGGGCAGTAAGCAGCCCATATCCAATTCAGGCTTCTCCTGCAGCTTTTCAAGAATGGTATCTTCTCTCCTTGAAAAGCTGCAGGAGGAGCCCAGATTGGATATGGGCTGCCTACTGCCCAACCATGGGGCTGTCTGATAAGATCCGTCTGTTACGGTTACAATCTGCGTCTATCCCAGAGGGAAATTGACGGTACAGTAATCTCCAATGACACAGAGCAATGGATTCAAACTACAGAAAAAGAGATTCCACCTAAACCTTATAAAGAACATCCTGACAGTAAGAGCTATTATGGAAGATGCTGCCTAGGTGTATAAGTGTAGTCTCCTTCTTCAGCGTTTTTTAAACAGGCTGGATGGCCCTCTGTTGGAAGTGCTTTGGTTGTGTCCTCCTTCGTGGCAAAGGGTCGGATTGGATGGCCCTTGGGGTCTCTTCTAACGCTATGATTCTCTGAACATTTGGAGGGCCACAGTTTGCCCACCCTGGTATAAGGATATATCAAACATGGGCCTGAACAGACAGGCCAAAAGAAAGCTGCTTCAGGTCACTTTGAAGGTATGCTGTTTGAATTATGCATGCATCTTAAGAGGCTGGAAGCCACACCAAAGCCACACTCCAGTCCTAAAGACTGGAGTGCAGCTTTGGCACAGCTTCTGGCCTCTTAAGATACGTGTGCCATTTAAACAGCATACCTCCAAAGTGACCTGAAACAGCTTTATTTTGGCCTGTCTGTTCGGGCCCATCTTCACTTTTTTATTTGACACTTTAACTGTCTTGCACCAGGAATTTTTGAGAAACTCTGTGAACTCTGCAGTATTTTCGAACTCCAGTGAGAATTCTGATGAACTGACTGTCAGGGTTAGGGTTATGCTCTCTAGTATACTTTATGCGTTTCCTGACCCTTAGCAAGAATTCCACTGTTCTCCTAAATAAGGCCAGCTTACTGAGAATCAAAGTATGTCATTTCTGCATTTCTACCTCATAGTTTGTTGGAAAATGGCATGAGAGGTAGGAAAAATTAGCACTTGACAGATGGCCATTCAGCCTCTGTTTAAAGACCTCCAGAGAAGAAGAGCCAACTGCTCTTCCAGACATTGCTTTCCACTGTTGAAAAGCTCTTACTGTCAAGAAGTTCTTCCTAATGTCAAGATGGAATCTCTTTTCCTCTAGTTTGAATCCATTGCTCCAGATCCTATTCTCTGGAACTGCAGAAAACAAATTTGCTGCATCCTCAGTAAGACATCCAAATATACACCCAAACACTGTATATTGGGGGGGGGGGGGTTGGTTTCTCAAATATTGCCAAACCCTGATGAAGAGAAATGAGGCAGTGAGAATCTTCACAGTTTGGGACTTGCTCCATGCAAACTTTGCATGTGGCACAGGCTGTTTTCCCTCCTAGTGCACAAGAGGCTGTTTTATGTACTTTTTTTTTGCAAATGTGTCATGGAAAAAGTTCACAACTACAGCATTATCTACATATAAAACAGTATTTCTACACGGGAAGTGATGTAGCCAGTGTGGAAAATGCTGTGCCACATGCAAATTTTGTGTCCAATAAGTCCTGAATTGTGAATAGTTTTTGAAAACGGCAGAGTTTTTAAAGACTTTCTCAGCGTGAACGAATATTGCAAAAATTATTCATTGCTTCCATCAAGAATGCAATTAGTGAAGAATTACATTCCTCCGTTTATGTATCGCTATCTTGAACTCTTAAGGTATAATTCTCCTAACCTGGAGATTGTACATTGTTATCCAATCCAACAAGAACCAAAGAGTGCTGGTGGACCAAAGGCCCATTTAGTCCTACAAGGAGCCCTGGTGGTGCAATGGTTAAATGCTGTACTATAGCCGCATGGTTGTGAGTTCGATCCCAGGAGCTCCAAGATCCACTCAGCTTGCATCCTTCTGTAGGTCACTAAAATGAGTACGCAGCTTGTTGGGGGCAATTAGTTTACACGTTGTAAACCGCTTAGCGAGTGCTTAGTTAATTGATAAGCTGTATAGAAATGTACTTACTATTGCTATTGCTATATTCTCTTTCCAGAATGACCAATCCAGCATCTGTTAGGAGCTCCACATCTTTCTCTTACTTTTATTTTTTAATCACTACAATGGTCATAGAATTGTTTCATTCTGCAGCCGATTTGCTAATCAGAATTTGCAATTTAAACCAATACTTTTCTGCTTTATCATTTGTGGTGTCAGAGTACCACTGTTGTTATTCTTCAATCTCCTTGTTTGAGACCTTTGTAAAATGTGGAAGATCAGCAACTCTCTGTAGAATTCAAGGCTGAGCAAACTCAGTTCTTTTATCCTTTTTTATTGCATGCTATAAAAGCTTTTATTATCGTTGTTGGTCTATTCAGGGTTCTCTTGGTGTCTTTTTCTTCTTCTTACAGCTGCCTTAAATTGTGGTAAAAATGCAATTCCTAATGCTATATTTTAAGAGCCTTTGTAGACACATCTGATGCCCAGTTTGCCTCACAGCATTTCATTAACTCTTGTGCAATCTGCTACTCATTGCATCATTTCATACGGAAGTAGCCCAGTCATCCTACTGAACAATAATTTAGAGGAAATACTATGGTTTGGTGTGATGTTCAAATTGACAAATCACCCCTTGTGATCAGACAGAAAATTGGAACCTGAAACCATGGTTTCAGTGGTTTCAATGAGTTTGCAAGATTTGGGGTTTTATTTTGTTTTTTGCAGAGCTTAGGAATAATTAGTTCCCTTTAACTAGTTCCCTGGCATGAATTCCATTCCAACATAGCTAAAGAATAAGTAAAGAAGATTACTGTTGCAACTTAGTTTGAGATAACTTTGACTTCTCACACTGTCTGAGTGTTTTGGCTACTGCTTCTCACAGGCAGGCATTTTAGAATAGACTAGAATCATAGAGTTGGAAGAGATCACAAGGGCCACCCAGTCCCATAGTTATAACAGTGGTTTTTTCATGTTGAGTAATTTACTTGTGGGCTTTTTCTATGTCCACTTGTTTAAGGTAACCAGAAAATGCTCACACAGAACACGCCTGTTGGCCTTGCCTGTTCACCGATCTCCAGGAGCAGGGCTGCATCTGTAGCTAGTGGCTACTATCTCCTCTTGCAACCAAGTCTCTGCCTCACTTCCTCTCAGCAGAAGCCCTGCCTCCCTCAGATCATGTGCTCAGGAAAGGGACCTGGGACTGCGCACTTCATAACAATAGAGCACACACACACACACAACAGCCTTAGGCCAGCAGACCCGAGATTGATAATGAGCACACAAGAAAATAAGCCTTCACTCAGAACATCCAAATCAAACAACCTTACCCCAACATACCCAAAGTCTTGACCTTAGGCAGCTGTGGCACAGCTTTGGTTTGACCCTGGGGCATGTGTCATCTGTACGCCATGCCTCCAGATCAGCCCGAAGCCTGTGCTTTTGGCCTGTGTTTAGAGCCTAGACAAAATCCTGAAGTGTAAAGATATACAGCTGAACACTAAAATTAGAATCATTCAGACCATTGTATTCCCTATGACCAGTTACGGCTGTGAGAGCTGGGTAGTGAAAAAAGCAGATAGGAAGAAAATTAATTCATTTGAGATGTGGTGCTGGAGGAGAAGAATGATGAGGATACTGTCAGGAAATGACATTGGTGTGGCCACTAGGGGGAGCTGTTGTGCAGATAATTTGCAGCTCTAGTGGCAATTAGATGTGTCAGCATTCAAACAGTTCATCATCGGAATGTTGATGCAACTGTCAACTGTCGTTCTCAACTGTCACAGAGAGACAGTTGGTGCCTGTGAGTGGGCTGTGTCTGTTACTGAGAGGCAGTGATATGTACTGTGTGTTAATGTGGCTGCCTCAGAGGTTGTGTTATTGTTGGCTGGTGTAAATAGTGTGTATTAGAGACGGACGTCCAATACACTGTGTATATCTATGTTGTAAATACTGCAAAGGAAGATTAAAGCCCTTGTTTAGAGTGAAGACTTGTAAGAGTCATTATTAGTTGAAGACATCTTCACAGATTCCTTCTTCTTGGCGTCCTGTCGACGTGGTTGAACTCTGCAGGTGGTCGTGGTGGACACCGCGTCATTTCATATGCCCCAACAAGGGTTATGGGCGCAGCACACGAGCCACAACAGATACCATAGACAAAGGGGACCTAGAACAGATCAAGCCTGAACTCTCCCTGGAAGCCAAGGTGACTAAATTGAGGCTGTCATACTTTGGCCCATCATGAGAAGGCACGACTCATTATCAATGACAAAGATGCTGGGGAGTGGCAGCAGGAGGAGTCCCTGGGGCAAGGGAAGAGTGCTGACACCTATGAGCAACCAGACATGGAGAGATGCAGTTTGCCAAAAGCTGTGGTTTCATGGTGTGAATAACAAACCTGGAATGCATGAGTGAGGTGATTCCCATCATTCCAGTAAAAAAATAATGACATGTGAATGACCCCTTGGAGTAAAACTGACCTCACAATTGGAGTGGAAATGTAGTTGCTCCATTTGGGCTGAAGCACTGTATCAAGACTGTGTTTCAGTTGTTTTAGACGTTGTGGGAAGTAGAGTTAGCAGGGTTCCAGAGAGATGGGTTTTGGTGTTTTCTTGACTAGCCTTGTGACCGTATCAACGATAGGTTTTCCTCTGAGATCTTGTGAAATCTTGATGTGTGCTTTTAACATCTTTAACAGACAAAACAGTTAACTCACTTCTTTACTTATCTATATAGGCAGCCTTGTCAGGTTGAACAGAAGATATGGGTTTGATTTCTTTTTACATTTCAAGGAAAATATCTAGGGCTAGATGGGCACAGATACAGACTAGAATATGCCTCTTACTTTACGATAGGTAAATGGGTTTTTCTTTTTAAAACCTCAGGGAGTTCATATTACTTCTACCCAGAGTTTGGAAATGCTACTCATATAAACTACAGCTGGCAGAAGTCTTCAGCCAGCAATCCAAAAAAGAAATGTTTCCAATGTCTACATTACGCTTCCCCCGCAGCCCTTACTTTTGTTCCATTTCACCAGTTTGCCTCAAGGAGTTGGCAGTTGCTGCCTTTGCATCTTTTGGATGGAAAGACCAGATATAACTTGAAGTTACATTTGGAAGACCTGCAGTGTGCAATGTGCCTTTTCGGGTTTCCAGTGAGTCAGACTTGCCATCTTCCTAACATATTTATCTATTAAAGATGTTAAAAGCACACATTAAGATTGCACAATGCCACAGAGAAAAAAGTCATTGTTAATATAGTCACAAGGCCAAAATTAATCTCTCTGGAACTCCTGCTGACTTCCCTCACATCCGTGTCTCCTAGGATGTTATCAGACAAGGGAAATTGGAAGTATAATCCCATGGCAATCCGAATGCAATCATGGGGTTTAACGTTATTGCGTGATAGACTACCACACGCAATTTCGGGCAATGGGAAGTCAGTCCGAACGTAATCATGGGGTTTCACGTTATTGCGTGAGAGGTGATCACATGCAATTTTGGCATATGGCGAGCTATTTTCGGGCAATGGGAAGTCAGTTCGAACACCATTCAAATTCATGTAAATTCGCTGAACTAGCGAATTCACGTGAATGCATTCTGGCCCCACTTTCTTTTCATTCGAAATTAAGAGAAATTCTTCCCGTGTGATAAACTCTCTAGTTTTGTGTCATCTTTTTTCTTCTCTCACACTCGGTCTTCATCTTGTGGCAACTCAGCATGCTCAGTCCTTACTGGGCTCTTTTGGGAGATTCCCATCCTCACCCTTTCTGAAAACTTTGGGCTTTCCCTGAAGTGTGCTGACACTTCCCTCATGTGGTGCTGAAGGTGCTGTTTTGACTACATAAGGAGAAGAAGCATTCAGAGAATGAGTTCATTACTAGTATGCAGAATAAATATTGATTTCACAATGTTCAGAAGTTGGAGAAATTACTTTTTTTTTAACTATAGCTCCCAGAATGTCTCCAGAAAATCCCCTTTTTCCTCCTGTCCAAATTCCTATAATTACTCCAGAGGCTTAGAAGAATGATGACAGGCCGCTTCATTGTTGTGGCACTCCCATTAGTATTCTAGCCACATGAATTTGCTTTGGAAAGGAAAGAAGAAAAGAAAAGAAAGAAAAGGAAAGGATGGGGAGGGGGAGAGAAAGTAATTGTAATGGATTCCGAATGAGCCCAACTGCCAACCACTGTTGGATGAGGGAAAGCTGCATGCCGTGCTCCTCCTGAGTTATGGCAATGCCTTTCGAATGCAGAGCTAGATCAGGGTCAGGAGGCAGCTTAACATGACATTCATCAAGGACAGCAACACAGAGGGGACCTGCTGAGATGGGATGGAATTCCCAGGAAACACGCAATGGAGGAAGAGGAGGAGACTGTGTGTGTCAGGACTGGAGCTGCAACCCAAAGATTTTTTTTAAAAGAGAGGAGGGTGGGTGGATGACTGTTTTAAATCAGCATGTCAAGACTTTAGAAAGGGTGGCTTAAATATAGCTGTGGTCTTCATTCCTTGTGCTGTAGCTGCCTCTGCATAGTCCAGAGGTCTCCAGCGTCCTGGTGCATCCAAAGACTCCAGAAGTCCTGCTGAGACTGCTGATAGGAGTGAAAAGAGTCATGGGTGGGCATTCACAGCTCATTCATTTGGGCTCCCATCCCATTCACTGAGTTATGTGTTCCATTGAGATTAATAGGAGCTCTGCATAAAGTTTAATAAGAATCAGGATCATCTTGGAAACTTACTTCTTTAAAAACAGTACATTGCATTGATAATTCCAAGGATATCATAGTGAGCTACAGTTATACTTGCATATTTTAAAGTAATAAACATAGTCATTCAGTTTAAAAAACAAACAAACCCTGAATGCTACAAGCCGTTGCCTTGTGGTGTAAAACGTATTTTCCTCACATGCACTTTGCTGCCAACTTAGCACCCGCAGTAGAGAGCATATGTGTTGGTTCATGTCAGCATATGATGTTCCTTCTCCATTTGGTGGAACCACACTCCTGTAACTATCGTTCTTCCTGTTTTTCCTGTTGTGTGCCTTCAAGTCATTTCTGACTTATGGTGACCCTAAGACAACTATCACAGGGTTTTCTTGGCCGTTTTTTTCAGAGGTGGGTTGCTGTTGCCATCCTCTGAGCTGAGAGAGTGTGACTTGCCCAAGGTTACCCAGTAGGTTTACACAGTCAAGCCGGATTCAAATTGTTACCCAATGAAAGGGGGGGGGGGGGACTTGGGGGTCTCCACAAAATAAGAGTAACTATAACTGTTGGGGAAATTAGCATTTTCCAGGGGATGGGTAACATTTAGGACCATTCAGTAATAACTGAAGAGGACTTCAGGTTAGGGTGAACTAAGAGGATTTTATTTAGAAAAATACAGAATGCAGTGACACACACACACACAATAGCAATTCACACAGACACAGCATTTAGAGCTAACTGAAAAAGAAGTATGGAAACTGGATAGTGGCATTTGAGGGGTTTGCGGACGGGGCAGGGGGAATTGATTATTACGTGTCCAACAAGTAGACCATGGAAAGCTGGAGTGGCTCAGACAAGTGGGTCTGAGGGTGGCACAGTTTCATACACAGAACGCAGCCCGGGACCACTGTATGCGTACTGATTTCCAAGACCCATACTTATACCTAAAATCTAGCCCCAACTGATGGCTATCTTGTGAGGTAACAAAGGCTGGATATTTCCCCCCAGGAATCGGCAATGGAGTTCTGGATTGGTTGATGGCTTTGATTTTAATGTGACAAAAACAGTGATTGAATCAAGATATTTCCCAGATGGATGGATAGGGAAGTTTGGCTGGGAACACAATGAGGTAGGCAGAGAGGTTCACTTACTGCTTTGGATGCAAGGAGATCCTTTGTCTCAAGGTGCAAGAGGAAGTGCAGATGATTTGGGAGAAAGAAAGAACAATTAGTACCCCCTTTTAGCTTTGATTGCATTATTACCTGGATCATTTACATGTCTCAAGTCATGCTCCTTTTCTCTTGCGAACCTTACCAAGTGTTCCTAAAGGTCACCGGTCTAGCAAGAATGTGCTGGCTCCAAATGTGAGCCATGAAATATGGGGACCCTGAAATGCAGTGCGGGGTTTGCAGAGTATGCTAACAGACACCTGATCTCGAGTGTGATAGTCCAATGCTCAAACCACTACACCACACTGGCTGCTCCTCCTCCTCCTGTAAGTACCGTAAGTAAAGTAAGTAAAGTTGTAAGTAAACAAGTAGTTAAAGTTGTACAGTAGTTATTTCTCAAAACGAATGAATAGATCCCTTAAAATTTGTGCATATTAATGGGAAACATACTTTTGCATTCATATTAAGAAATAAGAATTACTTACAAGTAACTAGTTATTCATACTTCAGTGCTGTTGATAGGTTTCACAAATGCTCTACAGCAGGAGTGGGCAACGTACAACCTGTGGTTCTTCTGTGGCACATACAGCCATTTGTACAGTCCATGCCAGTTTGTTTGCCACTGCTGAGATGGATTGAAATCAGCACTGCTCCTAGTAGGATCCAGGTGACATCCTAAAGGGGGTAACACCACTACTCCCAAAATGTCTGCCTTTTGATAGAAATGGGTTATGGTATTTGCCTGTGTCCTTTTAAAACCCTGGAGCTCAGCAGAAGAGAAGGTATGAGTGGGGCGAGTATTTTGTACAAGTATTTTGTACAATACTTGTACAAAACATTTCTAAGGATACTCTATGGTCTGATATGGCAGGGGGTCAATGTGGGATGACACCATGAGTTATAGCACTGGGCGACACCAACCCTAGTGACGCCATTGCCCTACAATGGGAAGTTGCTCATCCTCGATCTATAGGAGCGTTGCTGGCTGAGGATGATGGGAGCTGTAAACCAAAAGATCTGGAGGGCACTAGTTTGACGGACAATGTTTTTATTATAAGGGACCCACAAGTGTTGATTACCATTAAGCAATTGATTCAGTGAGTCTATTCTAGTTGAGTCTAGCAACTGAATTTAAGCCAAGGAAAGAAAGGCGAAGTATTGGTTGGACTACAAACACAGAGAAAATCACTGATATTCTGGTCATCACTTACCAACTTCAGTCTTCTCTCTTGTGTTTTGTTGTTTCCCATGGTCTTCCCCCATCTAATTCGCACTGAGGCCCAATCTGTTCTTCATCCTGTTCTTCATTGGTGCTCTGATGTTCCTCCTTACATTCTTAGGCCCATGTCCTGTCTTGCCCAGAATGTTGTGCAAAGCTGCTTACCCCAACCTCACCCCCTCTTAAATCTTGTACCCCAGTACATCACTGCATGGCATCTTTATGTCACCAGTTCAACAGCTTGCTGATCTCTTGTCCCCTCAACATACTCTGTCTTTCTTTTGCCGCCCTTTATACCCCTATGGTTGGTTATTTATGTGCCCCCAGCATCATAGAGCCATTAAGCTAGAATGGACCCCAAGGATCATCTTGTCCAGTCTAGAGTCAGAGCTAAACAGCTAAATCCTTTTTTTTACTGCTTTCAAATCGCTCCTAAAGACTTGTCTTTTCTACAAAGCTTGATATCTTAGGTGGCATTCACACTTACTCCCCCCGCCAGGAGATCCGGATCTCCACACTGATGCAATCCCAGGTCAGACCACCACAGTGCTAAAGACAGTGAGCTGTTGTTCTGTAGCATAGACACAGCCTTGGCTATGTTAATTTATAGCAAGCTGGAAGTCAACACAGCTGCCTTCATTATCTCTTTTAAGGCAGGCCATTCCTTTGCTGTGATTTTGCTGTCATTTTGGTCTGCAGTGCTCCAAAGGATAGTATGGCTTAGTCATCCAGTCTTCAGGGTCAGCTTGTGATGGTCCAGTTTTTGCTTCCAGGGAAGAACTGCCAGTCTCTTCTAGCTCTGGTTGGATTTTATTATCTGGGCTCACTTCTTCCTCTTCTGAGGAGGCCTCCTCCAGCTAAGACATGACTTTGGGCAGGGATGTAGCCAGGATTTTGGGAAGGGGGGTCCAGACTAAGTGCCACCATTATAATGGGACTTGGGCACGGCAGCACAGCAGCACACACCATTCCTTGTATCTAACAGAAGGGGGATCAGGACCCCATGCCCCCCCTCCCGGCTACATCCCTGCTTTGAGCAAGAAAGCGAAAGCACAAAAGCCTCACCTGTATGCAGCTAGTTGTAAACACAGCCATATTTAATTTGAAATTTCCATAATTCTTGTGCGCTTTACCACTCTAGTTAGTAGATATGCATTTCTCTACATATATTCATGGCGTAGCCATTGCACCAGAAATATATCAGCTGAGAAACATTTTATGCCTGAGATTGTAACCTTTCCCAGAAGCTGAACATGGGACTCCTAGAAATTTGAAATAACATTGGAAGAAGACAAGGTCCCATTCATCAGCTGATGAATATTCAGCTGATGAATATTCAGGGATTCCAAGTTAACTGACTGTTCCACTACCAGATGTACAAAACAACCCAGTGAGAAAATCAAAAGTGGGCTTAGAGATCATGAGCATTAAAAAAACAGACAAGTTTCTTATTCATCTTTTAGTTTCTCCACAGCTGCCTTGTTTGAAAAAGTCATCTTTAGGACAGAATGGTAGAAAAATATTTGTATGTGTGTATGAGAGAGAGAAAGAACTTGAAAATATTCTTTCAATTCTAGGCTTGCAGTGGCCTTGTCCAAACTTCCTCTGGTGTCTTAAAATACCTATGGCACTTGCAAGGAGAGTCTGGGTACATGGAATTAAATAAATGGACACATTGATTTATTTACAGTATTTCTAGCCCTTCCCCACCATATCAGATTATCTTTGTTTTACAGTAGAATAGGTTTAAAATGTTGGGCAATAAAATTTAAAGCAACAAAAACAATTTAAACATACTAAAACATATTAAAAACAATTGCATAGTTTAAAGAGTTGAAGTTAAAACAATACAAGTCATTAGAGCCCAAAGGCCCCCAAAAGCAAAGTTTTATCTTAGACCTGCATTGGCAACTTGAGTCTCTAAGGGAGACTCCACAACTGGAGTGCACAGCTGAGAAGGTACTCTCCCATACCCTCAAACAGTATATTACTTTCAATGTTCATACACAGATGAGGACCTCTCTAACAGATTTCAAAATTGGATTCAAGCAACTGTTCATCCTAGTGAGACACTTCTGGTTAGTTTAACACATATTTACATTGTTAGTTCTGCACTGATCTAAGTGAGAGGATCTTAGCATCTCAGACCAGACTAGGACTGAGGAACTGTTGGTCTCCCAGAAGTTGCTGAACTGCAATTCCTATCAGCCTGCACTATGGTCTATACCTGTGTGGGCCAGATAGGAACGGAGACAAGTGGTGGGCCATACATTGGTCATCTGTCATCTCAACTTGCATTTTACAGTAATAGTTTAGTTTGCTGCCTCATGATTGGTCAACCAGTTTGTTTTTCCACAATGCCAGTGTTAAGGTGTCACTCTGGGCACCATGATTCTGAGCTCTGAGTTTAGAAGAATCCCACTCTGTCTCTGTTGGGCCTACCTTGGAGGCCACATGAGACAGCTTTGCTGAGGCTGGCTGCCTCATTAATGGGCTTCTTTCATAAGACGTGTAAAACCTGGACTGAAGTCAAGTTTGGAAAGGCACGCTGCCTTGCCATTGCAAACAGAACTGTGGCTCCTTATTGAGGCATGGTACCAAATGCTATGGGTTTTCCTGTCTGAGAAAGGTAACTGTTTCGGAATAGTCTGCTTCCAACAAGGAGCTAATTGTGTGACATGGAGACACCAACCTATGCCTCAAAGTCATCAGCGATTGACTCAGACCACTGTTCAAGATTGTTTCACATTTCCTCTGAAGCAACTGGTTAATGCAGGGGTAGGCAACCTTTTTGAGCCGGGGGCCGGGTTGCTGTTCCTCAGACAACTGGGGGGAATCCAAAATAAATAATTAATATTTTGTTTTAAAAATTAAATATATAAAAAACCAGGACAAATGTAGGACAAAATTTCAAATGGAAGACCACTTTGTTTTAAAAAAAATGGAGGACACGTGAAAAAATTTGCTGATTTTTTAAAAAATGTTAATATAAATGCATGTTTTTGAGGCTTCTATAGACAATTGCCCCCCCAAAGGTCCCGGCAGCAATCGGCGGCAGGACTGGGCTGGGGCTGGTTCCAAGGCCTCGCCGGGACGCATCCGGCCCACGGGCCGCAGGTTGCCTACCCCTGGGTTAATGTCTTATGTGCCTTTGCATGGAAGGAAGTGATTTGCAGTTGACTGCTTATAAACCATTTCCTTCTGCAGGAAGAGTTTTGATGACATGGCTGTTTTTCACGGGAAAAGCAGCATCAAGCTAGTTACATATGTATATTTTGGGAAGGAGGAAGAGTCAAGCTAAAGAGAGCAGCTCCCATATGTCTAAACCTGGCTGTTCAATTATTGCCATGGATATTCGCCATGATGCACTGAAGTCATATCAGAAAAGCCGTGAGTGGCTGTTCTTATCTATAGCTACGGAACAAGGCAACCCATGTAGCCGCACATTCATATTTAAAAACCTACCTAGTTGTCACAGGCAACCAAGAATTCAGTCCAAGCATCTGAATGGCTTCCTCAGAGGCTACTCCACAACATCAGGAAAGTGCTGGGTTGTGAAAATAATGTCTGTGTTGAGGATAGATTATTCATTGGACTGCAGCTGCTGTCATTTCTTGCTTTTAACAGTGATTGCCAGAGCTGATGGGAGATGTAGTCTGACAACACTTAGGAGGCATTAAATTTCCTGCCCCACCTCTGCTCCTTGTCCCCCATTCAGTGTTCTGCTCAGAAGGAACTGACCATTTGCTTGGGGCTTTTGAGGTTCGTCTGGAGGGACACATGGCCCCTAAGGCTGCAGATTGTCTACTGTTAATCTAAAGGCTCACGATATGCCAACTATTCTGAAGCTAGACTGGTCAACACAAGGATAAGAGCTCACCCAAGAAGTCAAACTGAAAGGAAAGACCTTGTGTGACTGCCATCATAAATAATAAATGCAAGGACTTAGTGGGAGTAAGGTACCGCATGGCCACATGTCAGAGAGACTGGCATTAAAATCCCTTGTTGGCCATGGAAACCCCCTAGTTGACCTTGCGTAAGGCACCCTCTCACAGCCTTAGAAGGACATGGCAAACACTTCTGGACAAATCTTGTCAAGAAAACTCCATGATGGGTTCACATTAGGTTCACAATTAGTCCTAAATGGTTAGAAGGCACACAACAACAACGGTCTTCAACTCTGTCACCCTGAACTCTTCTTTGTCTTCCTTTTAAAAATATTATTGGAGTGAATCACACTAATTTTCCTTTGGACCAGTGGGATAACAATAGCAATAACAAGTACGTTTCTATACCGCTTATCAGTGCACTTAAGCACTCCCTAAGAGGGTTATAATGTGTAAGAGGTTTATAATGTGTAAGATACCAACAATCTGGGTACTCATTTTAGCAACCTTGGAAGGATGCAAGCCTGAGCCTGAGCCCCCCGACTGTATCATGAATTGTCCTGGATGAACCTGGATTAATCAGTCTGAACCTAAAGTACCTCCATAAGTCATATATAGATATCCACACTAACCAGAATGTAGTATTAGCAAGAAAATTAAATATTAATCTAGTAATTTTTCTTCTCCCCTGAACAATGCCTTGAGTTTTTTTTTAAAAAAGTGTACATTTATTTAATTAAATGCATATTTAAACGTAGATAAAGATATTTAAAATGTTGAAAGCATGCTGAGTTTGGTTAGGGACTGGTTTTGTTCACAGCCAGTCGATCCTATGCTTAAAGTAGTTTTAGTGGCCATCAGGAAGAATAGGTTTCCCAGCACAAGAGAGAAACAATTATGAAAAAGAAACTTATTGGGAGAAAAGAGGCCATTCGGACAAAATGTGAGATTACTCTGTTTTCTGAAGCCAAAGAAGAGCCAGAAAGCTGCATTTCTGTGTTGGATACAGAGGAAGGATGTCAGAACTCCCATGGTGACTACAGGGATGCTATGATACTAAGCTGGTCTGGAGACAGCCGTTTTCATTCTTCCCATTCTGAAGGCCTGCATCTGTTGGTCCCTTCCTGTATGTCTACCCACAACTGTGTTTTCAAGTGGATATGGAATATTAGAAGTGACTCTGGAAGACCTTGCTCAATAGAGTTGCTGTTGCCCTACAAGTCTGATTTTGATTTGATACATTTGTTGCTCTGTGATTTTCCCTGCAGCTCTACATTGGCAGTCTTATATTGCTGTGCAGTCTTCAGAGGCCTGGTATATTCATCTGACAATTTTACTGTAGTAGAATAAGGTAGAGGGGGCTGGCTTTTTGTTGTTTAGTTTTTTTGAGTTTGTTGGACACACATAACTGCATGAAGAATTTAGGAAGATCTTTAAAAACCATCCATCTGAACCAGATGACAAAAGAATCTGCTGTTCTTAGAATCTGGATGAGGTAGAAGTGCTGAAATGAAACTGCGTTGAAGAAGGAGGAGGAGGATTTATTGAAACATTGCTGCTGGATGCTGTTTCTCAAGGGAATTCAGTGATCAATTGCAAGATGAATGCAGTTGTTGCATCTTCAGAGCTCTTAACAAGGATGAGGGATACCTTGCAACCTGAGGTCCAACTTTGATTTCAGAGAGGTTTGCTCCTTTCAGTGAGGAATAACCCCAAAAGTAAATCATATATATATATATTTTAAAAACCCAGTATATTTTAGCTTAAAGCTTTTACTGGAAATACCGTAATTTCTGCAGAAGCAGAAATATATCTGAGTCCCTTGGAATTTCCTGGTAGCAGTGGCATAGGATTTTGGCCAAACGTATGGCACAGTAAAAATGATTTTTCCTAAATGGTATTACCCTTGATTTTATTTATTTTTAAAAGCCACTTCACAAGCTGTTGTTACTTGTACCAAATCGTCTTATGTAAAGCACCTCCTTTTAAAACCCAAGTACAATATATATGAGAAGTGACACCATTTTCCTAGCCAGTTATCCTGCCACTGAAGTAATAACTTGTTTGTTGATATGTCCGTTCAGCCTTTCTTTCTGCCAAACTGCTTAAGAATATAAAATATAATTCTTCCGGCAAAAAATGAGGCATTTTAATTAACACTGGCCAATCCTTCCTCAGGGGGAATTATTTTTAAGACCATTACTTTATGGAAGACAACAGGCATGGGATGGGGAATAGGGTTTACAGCAAAAGAAAATCCATGTGAAAATGGGAAGTAATACAATACAGATTCCAGCTAAATGCTTGGAACAGGGGTCGGCAACCTCCGGCCCGTGGGCCGGATGCGGCCCGCCGAGGCCTTCCCACTGGTCCTGGTGCGGCCCTGCTGCCAATTGCTGCCCCGCCTCTGCGCCGCTCCGGCGCCATTTTGTTTTTTAAAATGGTGACTGAAGTCTCGGTTGACTTTCCCGTCGCGCGAGACTTCACTGCCATTTTAAAAAAATGGCGGTGGGCCTCTGGGAGGCCTGTTGCCGTTGCTGGGGCCCCCCAATAGGGCTCCGGCGGCGGCAGGAGGCCCGATGCCATCGCTGGGGCCCTCCAACATTGCTCTGGCGGCGGCAGCAGGCCTCTAGGAGGCCCGTTGCTGCCTCTGGGGCCCTCCAACAGGGATCCGGCAGCGGCAGCAGGCCTCTAGGAGGCCCGTTGCCGTCGCTGGGGCCCTCCAATAGGGCTCTGGCGGCGGCAGGAGGTCCGTTGCTGTTGCTGGGGCCCTCCAACAGGGCTCCGGCGGCGGCAGCGGGCCTCTAGGACTTTTTTGAAGGCCTCTGACGGGGCCTGGGGCCCCATCAGGGGCCAGCAAAGAGGAGGAGGTCTCCAGCGCTGGCGGCCCCCACTGGCTTTTTTGCCAGAGGAGGCCTCCAGCACTGGCGGCCCCAACTGGCTTTTTTGCCAGCCTGTGACGGGGCCTGGGGCCCCGTCAGGCACCGGCAAAGAGGAAGAGGCCTGGCCCCCAGAGGGTGGAAGCTCTGCCCTCTGGCGTGCGGCTCTGCCCCTGGTGGGTGGAAGCTCCACCCCCAGCTCCACCCCCCCAGTTGTCTGAGGGACAGCAACCCGGCCCCCGGCTCAAAAAGCTTGCCTACTCCTGGTTTGGAAGAAGTTCCTCGCAGTAAAAGCTCTGGACAGTGAATTACGCTGCCTTGGGGTGTGATGGAATCTTCTTAGAATCATAGGGTCTGTATAGACAGGTCAAAATAAAGTTGCTTGGAGTTAGTTTACAGGTATGCTGTTTAAATGACACATGCATCTTAAGAGGCCAGAAGTTGCGCCAAAGCTGTGCTCCAGTCTTTAGGACCAGAGCGTGGCTTTAGCGCATCTTCTGGACTCTTAGGACACATGCAGCATTTAAACAGCATACTTCCAAAGTGATCTGAAGCAGCATCATTTTGGCCTGTCTGTAAAGGCCCACAGAATCATAGAGTTGGAAGAGACCACAAGAGCCATCCAGTCCAACCCCATTCTGCCATGCAGGAAATCCAAATCAAAGCATCCCCGACAGATGACCATTCAGCCTCTTTTGGGAGGTTTTAAATAGAAGCCAGATTACTATCTGTAGGGAGTGTTTTGACTGTGTATTCCTCCATAGCAAGGGTTGGACTGGGTGACCTTCATGGTCTCTTCCAAATTGAGGATCCTATGATTATATGTTTGGCCAATGAAACCGGACTAAAGGTTTCTGCAGAGCTGGAAACCATCACATAACTGGGACCTTCAGTGCCATAGAGGTACATTTTGTTCCTCAAAATCACAAAGGAATTCAAGTTCTGCCTAGTTCTAAAATGGATTATGAGACATTTTGTGACCTTTTTTTCCTGCACAGGGATCTGAATGGGTGTGAGTGTGGGCGCGCATATGCTGATTTACCACTGAATGTACATTTTCCCTCCTTATGGAGACATTTTGAATATTCTCCCCACTATATTAAAGCATGTTTGTGTACATTTTTTTTAAAAATGTGCAATTTTTAAAATGGCTTGGTGAGCATTGGTTTTACCCAAACACACCGTCAAAAGCCTTGAAAATGTATGGATTTGAGGCATTGCACACTCCATTTCATAGCTCATATCAGAAAGTATGAAATAGATATTTCTGAATGGAAATGTAAGTCTGCAGAATTTCTTTTCCAGCCCTGAACTCCAAGGACTGCTATACCTTCAAATTTTCTGTTTGCTTATACTAAAAGAACCCAACACAGAGAGTTACAGATTCTGTCACAGAATGAAAACGTAACACGATATCTAAAGTGTCACAATTATATGCTGAAGGCATGGCTCCAACACTCTATATAGTTATCTGGGAGCAAAATCCATTGAACTCATTTGCTGATGTCTGATGGCAGAGGCTCAGCTTTTAAAACATACTGAGCTTTCAAAAAAAGAGAGTCTTCAACCAGTTTATGTGTAACCTTTAGCTTTTGGTAGGAAATGCAAACAATTTTGCAGTAGACTGATACTTATGAAACAAGAAGTGGATATTCCAGATTACCAAAGCAGAATAGAGTGGCACTATTAATTCCTTTAATCTAGATTTTATACTCCTTGTTGCAGCCTAGAATTGCATTGGCTTTCTTAGTAGCTGTATCTGCATTCTTCAGACCTCCTGGCTTCTTTGACCTTTGGGCCATGTTGGCCTTGATTCCTGCTGCCTCCTTAACTTGGACTGCGTGACCCATGCCTTTCTCTTAGCTGACTCTCACAGGCAAGGACACTTTCTGTCTCCTTGGGATTAGTTGCCTCTGTGTGCATTATCACTTGGAGATTCCCTCCCAGCCAGCCTTTGTGGGTGTTTGTTGAAGCAGGACAGTATCACATTGTTTACTCACATTCAGTCTTTGATCCGCTAAGACTCCTAGATCCTTTTCACATGCCTTCAAGGTGTCACCTTTTCTATATCTGATCTTGGGGCTATACAGTGTCCCTTGCTATCCCCAGGGGGATATGTTTTGGATCCTCCTGCAGATAGTATAAAATGTGTTACCTTAAGTCCTGTTCTTTTCAACAGGTGCACGCTCTCGCTTGCGCCACCACCCATTAAGAAAGCCGGGGCTTACCATCCATGGGAGCTCAAACTACAGATGGTAAGCCTAAGTTTGGTGTGGGTGCACTATATTTTCTGATCCTGTCCTCAGGGTTATTAGCTGCCCCTCCTAATTAAGTGTCATTTGCAAATTTGATAAGCATGCCCTCTATTCCATCATTCAAGTCATTAATAAAGATGCTGAATAGCATGGGGGCTAGGACAGAATCCTGTGTCACCCTGCTAGTCATTTCTCTCCAGGACCCTGCTAGTCATTTCTCTCCAGGAAGAGGAGGCGTAATTGTTGAGTACCCACTAGGTGTGGTCAGTCAAGCAATTACAAATCCACCTAAAAGCCGCATTGACAAGCCTACAGCTTATTAGCTTTTTTTTTTTTTTGCAAGATATCATAGGAGACCTTGTCATGACCCTTACTGAAATCAAGATATGCTACATCCTCAGCATTCCCTTCATCCAGTAGCATCACTAGGGGAATACAGGGGGTACAGACCACACCGGGTGACATCCAGTGAGTGCCCCCCACCTCCGTGATGCGCACCGTGGCATGTAGGAGGGAGGGAAAGGGCCTTCCCTCCCCTCAAAATAAAGCAAATTAGGAGGGATAGCCAATACTCCAGTAAGGAGTACCAATGTAAGGCAGAAAAAAAAAGAAGGCTCAGATGCAGGATGGGTGACACCCGGCTTGACACACCTGTGATAGGGATCTAAGAATCCTAGTATACCACAAGTTGAACATGAATCAACAGTGTGATACAGCAGCTAAAAAAGCCAATGCGATTCTAGATTGCATCAGTAGAAGTATAGTGTCTAGATTGAAGGAAGTAATAGTGCCCTCCTGCCCTCCATCCACCATCATCCTGAGAGGGAGTAGGAGAAGCCAGCTCCAACCGGCCTTCCCTGAAAGAGGCGCCCTCCCGCCCTCCATCCACCATCATCCCGAGAGGGAGTAGGAGAAGCCAGCTCCAACCGGCCTTCCCTGAAAGAGGCGCCCTCCCGCCCTTTTGTGCCGCATCACCATGTTCACTCATGTTAACTTGTAGTCTACTTTGGACTCCTAGATCCCTTTCACACGTAGTTTCCTTCAGCCAGGTGTCACCCATCCTATATCTGTGCATTTTATTTTTCCGTTTGCTGTGTCAAATACCAAATGAGAGAGAAGAATTTATAAAAATTTTCTCTTATTTTTGGGAAACCGTGAGACGTAATATTTCTCCATGTTTCTCCCATTGTTGGAACTCAATTGGATGACCTATTCTCTGCCATTTATCATGTCTTCTTTTACCACTTTCCTGTTCCATCTCATAAGTTATATATTTTGTAAATTTTTCCAATTAGTCTCACATTCTTCCAATAATAGTTTCCCTAAGTCTGTTTCCTTGGGATTTTGCTACCCCTGTTCTTTAAGGTCTTGTTTGTATCTTACCAACATCTGGTTATATGTGAACCAATCAATTTTCCATTCCTTCATTTAGCTTTCTCTGGATTTTAATTTCAAATTTTCCCCGATTTTTCTAATACATCCTGTATCATACCATTTAGTCTCAGCAATCATTCTTTCTTCCTAAAAGGCTTCTTGAGGTGTACCCATCCTTCATTCCCCATCATCCTTTCTTTATATTTATTCCAGATTTTATTAATGGCCTCCTAATACAGTGTTATAAATATTCTATTGGTTTTATCCTCCCATAATAAATACACATGCCAACCAAGGATTACCATTACTTTCTATTTCCAATAGGTTTATATTTTTCAACGTTATCCATTCTTTAAGCCATATTAATCCACATGATCAAAAAGAGTTCAAATTTGGTAGGTTTAACCCCCTCTGTTTTTGGAATCTTGCATTGTTTTAAATTTAATTCTGGGTTCCTACCTTTCCAAATAAATTGTGACAGTTCCTTATCCCATTCTTTAAAAGGTTTACCAGAGGTTTATAATAGGAAGCATTTGAAATAAAAAAACATTTTTGGCAGAACCATCATTTAATGCTAGCTATCCTCCCATTAAAGAAAATTTAATTTTTCCACTTCAAAGATCTTTCCTTATATCAGCCCAAGTTTTCTTGTAATTATTTTCAAATAAACAGTTTGTTTTATTTAATTTGGAGTCTCAAGTATTTAACTTTTCCCCAATTTTTTATCCTGATCTTTCTTCTAAATCTTCTGATCTATTTTTCTCATATTTTTTGTCAAAAAAGGCTGATTTTTGTTTTATTGATTTCTCAAACCCGTCATAGCTCCAAACTTATCCAAGGTCTCTATAATTGCTTCTATGTTATCAAGAGATCTTCAAAAATGATAATGTCATCTGCAAACCCCCTAATTTTATAATTTTGATTCTTAATTTGTATACCTCTGATTTGACATTCGTCTTAATTCTTAATCAAAAGTTCTATAATTAACAAGAATAAAAGTGGAGAGAGAGGGCAACCTTGTCTTGTGCCCCTTTTTATGTTTATAAATTTTATTTTTCTCTTCTCCATTTACTCTGATTTGAGCTCTTTGATCTTTGTAAATTTCTTTTATCCAATTAATAAAGTTTGGTCCAGCCGAATTTTCTTTAGTCTCTCTATTAAAGCATACCAATTGACTGAGTCGAAAGCCTTTCTAAGTCAATAAATAACAGACCTAATTGTTTTTCATTATGGGGATTCGTAGATTCTAAAATATTTAATAAAATCCTTGAGCTTTCTCTCAGGTGTCTTTGCGGAGGAATCCCCTTGGTCTCACATAACTCTTTTAAGGACAATGTTTTATTCTATAGCCAAAATTGTAGTAAAAATTTGTAATCATTTATTTAACAGAGATATTGGACAAAAATTCTTAGGTTCCAAGATATCTTTTCCTTCTTTTAGTAGCATATTATTTTTCTGCCTCTTTCCAAGAGTTAGGAAGGTTCCTTCAAGGCCTTATCATGATTTCTTTTAGTAATCCACAAGTTCTCTTTGAATGTTTTAATAAACAATAGCAGTGTCGGTCGTTGCCCGGTGCTTTCCCCGGTTTACTCATGTTTATTGCTTCCAAAACCTCTTGCGTTGTTACGTTGGTCCAATATTCTTTTTGTTCGCTTGATAGTTCCCTATCTTTGAGGAGGCTACATATTTTTTCATTTCGCCTGATTCACTGGGTATCTCCATACAAATTTTGATAAAAATCAGTAAAGGCTTTTAATTTGTTCTTGTTGTGTCACTATTTCTCCCTCTAATTTTATTCTATTGATGATCTTTTCTCTTTTTCTTTCTTAATTTGTAAGCTAACCATTCCCCAGTTTATTTGCCTGCTCAAAATGCTTTTGTTTGGCTAATTTGAGTTTCCTTTACTTTACTTCATCGTTGCTTCATACCAACGTTTTTTGCAGGATTTTAATTTCCTTTGAATTTCTTATTTCTTGGGAATCTTTGTAGGTCTTCTTCTTTTCTTTTTTAATAGAACATTCAATTCTGTTACTTTTTGTTTCTCTGTTCTTCTGCAATTTAATATTTGTTGAATAAAAAAGCCTCTAATTACCGCCTTGCCCGTTCCCATACCATTGGTAATTGTACTTCTTTATCTTTTTTTCCATTGATGAATGCTGAAACTCCTTGTAAATCTCAATGACTTTCCATCTTTCACATTTTCAAGACTAGACATGTCTTAGTATCACAAAAATTGGCTAAAGAGGTTGAAAAAATTGACGTATAAATAGAGAAATTTCAGATCACAGCCCCATAATCTTACACCTGAAGAATGCCAGGAAAACTAATAATTGGTAGGACAACATTTCAAATGTAGGACTTTTTTTTTAATGGAGGACACGCGAAAAAAATTGATGATTTTTTTAAAATGTTAATAGAAATGCATGTTTCTTAGGCATGTTTCTTAGGAGGACATTGGGCATTATCCTAGACAGATGGCAGATGTTTTCCTTTCTGGCCAAACACCCCCCCCCACCTCCAAACAGCACATGGGGCATTGACCATGGCTTTACTTAACATGGCCTCTTGCAATTCAGAGACTTATCCATAACCAAACCCCTTGTTGGGTTTAACACTTAGCATGGTTTAACATGGCATGCATATTGAACATGTTAAGGTGGTTTCGCAAAAAGTGGATTTGCCATTTCAGGTTTCTTGCACCAACTATACTTCTCAGAAGTGTGTACTTGGTCAAGGGACTGTGGTTTTTCTTCACGGCGCATGAGACTGTAAAAATCACAGCAATTTACATGACCATGCCTCAAGGCTTGCTGATATCAATATCACCATTAAAGAACCAAAAACACACAGAAAAGGCACTTTGGAAAGTCACACTCTCTCAGCTTTCGGCAACAGTGCCTGCATGCCTCTCAAGCTGACTCATATCATCATCATCACATCATCATCACATCATCATCCATCATCACCACCACACTATCATTGTCAAAGCAAGGGAGACTTGTTAGCATTAAAAGCACCCAAAACACACTTTGGAAGGTGACACTCTCTCGGCTTCTGAAACAGTGCCTGCATGCCTCTCAAGCTGACCATATCATCATCACCATCATCATCATCACCACCACCACACTATCATTGTCAAAACAAGGAGACTTGTTAGCATTAAAAGCAACGCAAATAAAATTTTAAAAAACTTGAAGCCTCTGGCCACTTACCACCACCACCTCCTCCTCCTCCTCAAGGCTATGGAATCCGGGAACTGTAGCTCTGTGGACCATTCAGCCTCCTTTGTCAAGAGACCTCTGGGTGCTACAAGAAACTACAATTCCCGAAGCCCACAGCACTGAGCCAAGTGATTTAAGGGGGGTCAAACTATTCTGCAGCCTTTTGCTACCCAAAGCCCTTCCTATTTACAAGCAAGGCAAAACTCTTCCTTCACCAAGCCACTAAAAACCAACCCAAATGGAGGGCTGATTGCTTCTTTCCCATTGGTCAGCTTCGGGAGAAATTTGCATTACAAGTAAAGGTGTTTAGGGCCTCAAAAACGATCCTGTGATAAAGAATTACAAGAATACCGACGCGGTAGACATTTAAAAGATGAGGCATTTAGACTCCCAGTGAAACATGAATGATTTATGGCCTTTTTTTTTTTTTCTTTTCTCACTGTAACTGGAAGGTAATGCCTGTTACAGGGTATATATACCGATGTGGGTGGGCAAAAGCTATGAGTGGCGGGGGTCCCAAAGACCTGCTCTCTAGGCTACCCGTGCAGGAGGCGAGGAGGGTGGCACAGGGAGGTGAGGAGGTGGAGCAGGGCTGCACTGAGAGGCGGGGAGAGTGGGGCGGGGCTTCCCCCTCGCCTCCTCCGCCAAAGGCTGCTGCCCCCCTCTCCGCTCGGTGGAGGAGGAGGGCAGCATGGTGAAGCGCTGCAACCGGGGTTTGTCCCGGTTTTTGGTGGCACCCGGGAGGGGGAGGGGCCCCGGGCCGCCAAAACTGGGATAATCCCAGTTGCAGCCGGGTTATGGCAACCCTAGTTATGGGCTACTATTGGATAGGGTTACAACCAAAAATAGGCCAAGTCCTCCTCGTATCTGCCATCCCTCCCTCTCCTTCCACAACTAATGGATTGATGCAGAAGGGCCTTACTGCTTTTGCAGAGCAAGAACTGCTCACTTGAAGAGGGCTTTTGTTTTAGACTGAGAGTGCACAAGAAATGCTTTGGTGCCATAGGTTGTCGTTGTATTGTATTAACCTCTTTGTTACCCACCTCAATCCCAAAAAAAGAAGAGGCAGTGTTTCATCTGAAAGTCCACAGAAAGTCCCATGCTATTTCATGGTTGAAATATGAACCAGGGAAGCAGATGTGATGCTAAGATGAGAAACAATGTCCCCATTTGCTCAGAGGTGGAGGGCAGCAAATCCACTCACTAGTATCTGTCCAAAGAGGATCAAGTGAAGAATACTTTTTTTTCAGGAGAAGCAGAAATGAAGGGACCTGGTACAGTTCACTGTAAAACAACCAGAGATATCATTCAGGAATGCCTGAGCCAAAGAGGATGCAAACAAAGAAAGAAGTGCTGGAAACCTTTGAACTGCTCCTCACAGAAAGTACTCTTTGCTATATATGCCATGAAACAAATAATGAGGCCCTGTGTTTATTTAGGGCATGGAAGAAGTAGAATTCTACGAAAGTCAAATCACTGAGCTGAATTCACACATTGGCATATTACTCATGGTTGGGGTATACCATAGACAACATGATGCCCTGGAGAATTGTGGTACCCAGTCTCAAGAACCACAATGAGCCTAAAGAGATTTTGTACATATACAAGGTACCTGATATTCAGCAACAAGAAGACAAGAAAATTAAAGGGAGGGAAACAAACAGGATGTTACGGTGGGAGTCTACTACAGACCCCCAAGTCAGGCTGAGGAATTGGATGATATCTTTCGAAACAGATGACCACACGTCAGAAAAGAGAGAGGTAGTAGTGATGGGCGACTTCAACTACCCTGATATTTGCTGGAAGTTCAAACAGCAAAATCCTCAAGGCCTAGCAAATTCCTCACTTGCCTGGAAGACAATTTCATGGTCCAAAAAGTGGAAGAGGCAACAAGGGGTCAGCTATTTTAGATCTGATCTAACCAACAAGGATGACGGTTTAATGGGGTGCAAGTGGTGGATCATTAGGTGGAAGTGACCATGTCTCCTGAGTTTGTAATACAGTGAAAGGAGAAGCCAACGCATAGTCAGACACGCATCCTAGGCTTTAGGAGAGCGGATTTCAGTAAACTTAGAGAAGTATGAGGGCAATTCCATGGTCAGAAATACTAAAAGAAAAACTAAAAGTTCAGGACGGATGGGACTTTCTCAAAAGGGAGATACTGAAGGCACAATTTCAAACAGTTCCAGTGAGAAAGAAAAACGGGAGGTGTCTCAAGAAACCAGGATGGATGACTAAGGAACTTTCAACTGACTGAGTTTGAAACGGAACATGTATAAGAAATGGAAAAAGGGGAAATCACAAAAAGGAATCAAAGAAATAGCAGGCATGTGTAGGGGTAAAGTCAGAAAAGCTAAAGCACAGAATGAACTCAGGCTTGCTAGAGAGGTTAAGAACAATAAAAAGGGCTTTTTTGGATATGTCCGCAGCAAAAGGAGAAGAAGGAAACGGTAGGGCCACTGCGTGGAGAAGATGGCAAAATGCTAACAGAAGACAGAGAAAAGGCAGAATTACAACAACCTTCTTTGCCTCAGTCTTCTCAGAAAAGGCAAAGGGTGCTCAACCTGAGGATAATGGAGCAGAGGCCAGAATAGGGGAATTTCAGCTCAGAATAAGTAAAGAGATAGTAGAGAACACCTTATTAATCTAAATGAATTTAAGTCTCCGAACCAGATGAACTCCATCCAAGGGTATAAAGAACTGGAAAATGTAATATCGGAGCCATTGGCAATAATCTTTGAAAACTCCTGGAAAACAGGAGAGATCCCAGCCGACTGCGGAGGGCAAACGTTTCCCCATCTTCAAAAAGGGGAAAAAAGAGGATCCCAACAATTATCGTCCAGTTAGTCTGACATCAGTACTAGGAAAGATTCTGGAGCAGATCATTAAACAAGAGTCTGTGAACATCTAGAAGGCAATGCCATAATCACAAAAAGTCAGCATGGGTTTTCAGAGAAACAAGTCATGCCAGACAAACCTAATCTCTTTCTTTGATAAAATTACCAGCTTGGTAGATGAAGGGAATGCTGTGGAATAGATATCTTGATTTCAGTAAGGCTTTGACAAAGTTCCCCATGACTTCTTGCAAACAAGCTTGTAAAATGTGGGCTAGACAAAGGAACTGTTAAATGGATCTGTAATTGGTTGACTGGCCGAACCCAAGGGTGCTCAACAATGGCTCCTTTTCATCCTGGAGAGAAGTGACCAATGGGGTCCCACAGGGCTCTGTCCTGGGCCCAGTGCTATTCAACACTTTATCAATGACCTGGATGACAGAATTGGGAGCATACTATCAAATTTGCAGATGATACCAAATTAGGGGGAATAGCTAATACCAGAGGACAGGATCAAGATTCAAAATGACCTGAATAGACTAGAAAGCTGGGCCAAAGCTAACAAAATGAAATTCAACACCGGAGAAATGTAAGGTATTGCACTTAGGGCGGAAAAATAAAATGCACAGATATAGGATGGGTGACACCTGGCTGAAAAACTAGTGTGAAAGGGATCTAGGAGTCCAAGTAGACTACAAGTTGAACATGAGTGAACAGTGTGATGCGGCAGCTAAAAGGGCGGGAGGGCGCCTCTTTCAGGGAAGGCCGGTTGGAGCTGGCTTCTCCTACTCCCTCTCGGGATGATGGTGGATGGAGGGCGGGAGGGCGCTCTTTCAGGGAGGCCGTTGGAGCTGGCTCTTCTACTCCCTCTCAGGATGAGGGTGGTGGAGGGCAGGAGGGCACTATTACTTCCTTCAATCTAGACACTATACTTCTACTGATGCAATCTAGAATCGCATTGGCTTTTTTAGCTGCTGTATCACACTGTTGATTCATGTTCAACTTGTGGATACTAGGATTCTAGATCCCTATCACAGGTGTGTCAAGCCGGGTGTCACCCATCCTGCATTGAGCCTTCTTTTTTTTTCTGCCTTACATTGGTACTCCTTACTGGAGTATTGGCTATCCCTCCTAATTGCTTTATTTTGAGGGGAGGAAGGCCCTTTCCCTCCCTCCTACATGCCACGGTGCGCATCACGGAGGTGGGGGGCACTCACTGGATGTCACCCGGTGTGGTCTGTACCCCCTGTATTCCCCTAGTGATGCACGGGATGAAGGGAATGCTGAGGATGTAGCATATCTGATTTCAGTAAGGGTCATGACAAGGTCCCTATGATATCTTGCAAAAAAAAAAACTAATAAGCTGTAGGCTTTTCAATGCGGCTTTTAGGTGGATTTGTAATGCTTGACGACCACACCTAGTGGGACCAACAATTACGCCTCCTCTCCTGGAGAGAAATGACTAGCAGGGTCCTGGAGAGAAATGACTAGCAGGGTGACACAGGATTCTGTCCTACCCCCATGCTATCTCAGCATCTTTATTAATGACTTGAATGATGGAATAGAGGGCATGCTTATCAAATTTGCAAATGACACTTAATTAGGAGGGGCAGCTAATAACCCTGAGGACAGGATCAGAAAATATAGTGCACCCACACCAAACTTAGGCTTACCATCTGTAGTTTGAGCCCCATGGATGGTAAGCCCGCTTTCTTAATGGGTGGTGGCGAAAGCGAGAGCGTGCACCTGTTGAAAAGAACAGACTTAAGGTAACACATTTTATACTATCTGCAGGAGGATCCAAAACATATCCCCCTGGGGATAGCAAGGGACACTGTATAGCCCCAAGATCAGATATAGAAAAGGTGACACCTGAAGGCATGTGAAAGGATCTAGAGGTCTTAGCGGATCAAAGACTGAATGTGAGTAAACAATGTGATATGTCCTGCTCAACAAACACCCACAAAGGCTGGCTGGGAGGGAACTCCAAGTGATAGCACACAGAGGCAACAATCCCAAGGAGCAGAAAGTGTCCTTGCCTGTGAGAGTCAGCAAGAGAAAGGCAGTGGTCACGCAGTCCAAGTTAAGGAGGCAGCAGGAATCAAGGCCAACATGGCCCAAAGGTCAAAGAAGCCAGGAGGTCTGAAGAATGCAGATACAGCTACTAAGAAAGCCAATGCAATTCTAGGCTGCAACAAGGATATAAAATCTAGATTAAAGGAATTAATAGTGCCACTCTATTCTGTCTTGGTAATCTGGAATATCCACTTCTTGTTTCATAAGTATCAGTCTACTGGCAAAATTGTTTGCATTTCCTACCAAAAGCTAAAGGTTACACATAAACTGGTTGAAGACTCTCTTTTTTGAAAGCTCAGTATGTTTTAAAAGCTGAGCCTCTGCCATCAGACATCAGCAAATGAGTTCAATGGATTTTGCTCCCAGAAACATATAGAGTGTTGGAGCCATGCCTTCAGCATATAATTGTGACACTTTAGATATCGTGTTACGTTTTCATCTTGTGACAGAATCTGTAACTCTCTGTGTTTGTTCTTTTAGTATAAGCAAACAGAAAATTTGAAGGAAGCAGTCCTGGAGTCAGGGCTGGAAAAGAAATTCTGCAGACTTACATTTCCATTCAGAAATATCTATTTCATACTTTCGGATATGAGCTATGAAATGGAGTGTGCAATGCCTCAAATCCATACATTTCAAGGCTTTTGACGGTGTGTTTGGGTAAAACCAATGCTCACACAACCATTTTAAAAATTGCACATTTTTTAAAAAAAATGTACACAAACATGCTTTAATATAGTGGGGAGAAATTCAAAATGTCTCCATAAGGAGGGAAAATGTACATTCAGTGGTAAATCAGCATATGCGCGCCCACACTCACACCCTTCAGATCCCTGTGCAGGAAAAAAAGGTCACAAAATGTCTCCATAACCATTTTAGAACAGGCAGAACTTGAATTCCTTTGTGATTTTGAGGAACAAAATGTACCTCTATGGCACTGAAGGTCCCAGTTATGTGAGGTTTCCAGCTCTGCAGAAACCTTTAGTCGGTTTCATTGGCCAAACATATAATCATAGGCCTCAATTTGGAAGAGACCATGAAGGTCCACCAGTCCAACCCTTGCTATGGAGGAATACACAGTCAAAACACTCCCTACAGATAGTAATCTGCCTTCATTTAAAACCTCCCAAAGAGGCTGAATGGTCATCTGTCGGGGATGCTTTGATTTGGATTTCCTGCATGGCAGAATGGGGTTGGACTGGATGGCTCTTGTGGTCTCTTCCAACTCTATGATTCTGTGGGCCTTTACAGACAGGCCAAAATGATGCTGCTTCAGATCACTTGGAAGTATGCTGTTTAAATGCTGCATGTGTCCAAGAGTCCAGAAGATGCGCTAAAGCCACGCTCTGGTCCAAAACGGAGCACAGCTTTGGCGCAACTTCTGGCCTCTAAGATGCATGTGTCATTTAAACAGCATACCGTAAACTAACTCCAAGCAGCTTTTATTTTGACCTGTCTATACAGACCCTATGATTCTAAGAAGATTCCATCACACCCCAAGGCAGCGTAATTCACTGTCCAGAGCTTTACTGCGAGGAACTTCTTCCAAACCAGGAGTAGCAAGCTTTTTGAGCCGGGGGCCGGGTTGCTGTCCCTCAGACAACTGGGGGGGTGGAGCTGGGGGTGGAGCTTCCACCCACCAGGGGCAGACCGCACGCCAGAGGGCAGAGCTTCCACCCCTGGGGGCCAGGCTCTTCCTCTTTGCCGGTGCCTGACGGGGCCCCAGGCCCCGTCACAGGCTGGCAAAAAAGCCAGTTGGGGCCGCCAGTGCTGGAGGCCTCCTCTGGCAAAAAAGCCAGTGGGGGCCGCCAGCGCTGGAGACCTCCTCCTCTTTGCTGGCCCCTGATGGGGCCCCAGGCCCCGTCAGAGGCCTTCAAAAAAGTCTAGAGGCCCGCTGCCGCCGCCGGAGCCCTGTTGGAGGGCCCAGCAACAGCAACGGACTCCCTGCCGCCGCCAGAGCCCTATTGGAGGGCCCCAGCGACGCAACGGGCCTCCTAGAGGCCTGCTGCCGTGCCGGATCCCTGTGGGAGGCCCAGAGGCAGCAATGGGCCTCCTAGAGGCCTGCTGCCGCCGCCAGAGCATGTTGGAGGGCCCCAGCGATGGCATCGGGCCTCCTGCCGCCGCCGGAGCCCTATTGGGGCCCCAGCAACGGCAACAGGCCTCCCAGAGGCCACCGCCATTTTTTTAAATGGCAGTGAATTCTCGCCGACGGGAAAGTCAACCGAGACTTCAGTCACCATTTAAAAAACAAAATGGCGCCGGAGCGGCACAGAGGCGGGGCAGCAATTGGTAGCAGGGCCGCACCAGGACCAGTGGGAAGGCCTCGGCGGGCCGCATCCGGCCCAAGGGCAGAGGTTGCCGACCCGTTTCCAAGCATTTAGCTGGAATCTGTATTGTATTACTTCCCATTTTCACATGGATTTTCTTTTGCTGTAACCCTATTCCCCATCCCATGCTGTTGTCTTCCAAAAGTAATGGTCTTAAAAATAATTCCCCCTGAGGAAGGATTGGCCAGTGTGTTAATTAAAATGCCTCATTTTTTGCCGGAAGAATATATTTATATTCTTAAGCAGTTTGGCAGAAAGAAGGCTGAACGGACATATCAACAAACAAGTTATTACTTCAGTGGCAGGATAACTGGCTAGGAAAGGTGTCACTTCTCATATATATTGTACTTGGGTTTAAAAGGAGGTGCTTTACATAAGACGATTTGGTACAAGTAACAAAAGCTTGTGAAGTGGCTTTAAAAATAAATAAAATCAAGGGTAAACCATTTAGGAAAAATCTTTTTACGGTGCCATACGTTTGGCCAAAATCCTATGCCACTGCTACCAGGAAATTCCAAGGGACTCAGATATATTCTGCTTCTGCAGAAATTACGGTATTTCCAGTAAAGCTTTAAGCTAAAATATACTGGGTTTTTAAATATATATATATATGATTACTTTTGGGGTTATTCCCTCACTGAAAGGAGCAAACCTCTCTGAAAATCAAAGTTGGACCTCAGGTTGCAAGGTATCCCTCATCCTTGTTAAGAGCTCGAAGATGCAACAACTGCATTCATCTGCAATTGATCACTGAATTCCCTTGAGAAACAGCAACAGCAGCAATGTTTCAATAAATCCTCCTCCTCCTTCTCAACGCAGTTTCATTTCAGCACTTCTACCTCATCCAGATTCTAAGAACAGCAGATTCTTTTGTCATCTGGTTCAATGGATGGTTTTTAAAGATCTTCCTAAATTCTTCATGCAGTTATGTGTGTCCAACAAACTCAAAAAAACTAAACAATAAAAAGCCAGCCCCCTCTACCTATCTACCAGTAAAATGTCAGATGAATATACCAGGCCCTGAAGACTGCACAGCAATATAAGACTGCCAATGTAGAGCTGCAGGGAAAATCACAGAGCAACAAATGTATCAAATCAAAATCAGACTTGTAGGGCAACAGCAACTATTGAGCAAGGTCTTCCAGAGTCACTTCTAATATTCCATATCCACTTGAAAACACAGTTGTGGGTAGACATACAGGAAGGGACCAACAGATGCAGGCCTTCAGAATGGGAAGAATGAAAACGGCTGTCTCCCGAAGCTAGTATCATAGCATCCCTGTAGTCACCATGGGAGTTCTGACATCCTCCTCTGTATCCAACACAGAAATGCAGCTTTCTGGCTCTTCTTTGGCTTCAGAAAACAGAGTAATCTCACATTTTGTCCGAATGGCCTCTTTTCTCCCAATAATTTTTCTTTCATAATTGTTTCTCTCTTGTGCTGGGAAACCTATTCTTCTGATGGCCTAAAACTATTTAAGCCATAGATCGACTGGCTGTGAACAAAACCAGTCCTAACCAAACTCAGCATGCTTTCAACATTTTAAATATCTTTATCTACGTTAAATATGCATTTAATTAAATAAATGTACACTTTTTTAAAAAAAACCTCAAGGCATTGTTCAGGGGAGAAGAAAAATTACTAGATTAATTTTAATTTTCTTGCTAATACTACATCTGGTTATGTGTGGATATCTATATAGGACTTATGGAGGTACTTTAGGTTCAGACTGATATATCCAGGTTCCCCAGGACAATCATGATACAGTCGGGGGGCTCAGGCTCAGGCTGCATCCTTCCAAGGTTGCTAAAATGAGTACCCAGATTGTTGGTACTTACACATTATAAACCTCTTACATTATAACCCTCTTAGGGAGTGCTTAAGTGCACTGAAAGCGGTATAGAAAGTACTTGTTATTGCTATTGTTATCCCACTGGTCCAAAGGAAAATAGTGTGATTCACTCCAATAATATTTAAAGGAAGACAAAGAAGAGTTCAGGGTACAGAGTTGAAGACCGTTGTTGTTGTGTGCCTTCTAACCATTTAGGACTAATTGTGAACCTAATGTGAACCCATCATGAGGTTTTCTGACAAGATTTGTCCAGAAGTGTTTTGCCATGCCTTCAAGGCTGTGAGAGGGTGCCTTACGCAAGGTCAACTAGGGGGTTCCATGGCCAACAAGGGATTTTAATGCCAGTCTCTCTGACATGTGGCCATGCGGTACCTTACTCCCACTAAGTCATTGCATTTATATTTATGATGGCAGTCACACAAGGTCTTTCCTTTCAGTTTGACTTCTTGGGTGGCTCTATCCTTGTGTTGACCAGTCTAGCTTCAAGAATAGTTGGCATATCGTGAGCCTTTAGATTAACAGTAGACAATCTGCAGCCTTAGGGGCCATGTGTCCCCCCAGACTAACCTCAAAAGCCCCAAGACAATGGTCCGTTCCTGCTAGCAGAACACTGAATGGGGGACAAGGAGCAGAGGTGGGGCAGGAAATTTAATGCCTCCTAAGTGTTTGTCAGACTACATCTCCCATCAGCTCTGGCAATCACTGTTAAAAGCAAGAAATGACAGCAGCTGCAGTCCAATGAATAATCTATCCCAACACAGACATTATTTTCACAACCCAGCACTTTCCTGATGTTGTGAGTAGCCTCTGAGGAAGCCATTCAGATGCTTGGACTGAATTCTTGGTTGCCTGTGACAACAGGTAGGTTTTTAATATGAATGTGCGGCTACATGGTTGCCTTGTTCCGTAGCTATAGATAAGAACAGCCACTCACGGCTTTTCTGATATGACTTCAGTGCATCATGGCGAATATCCATGGCAATAATTGAACAGCCAGGTTTAGACATATGGGAGCTGCTCTCTTTAGCTTGACTCTTCCTCCTTCCAAAAATATACATATGTAACTAGCTTGATGCTGCTTTTCCCGTGAAAAACAGCCATGTCATCAAAACTCTTCCTGCAGAAGGAAATGGTTTATAAGCAGTCAACTGCAAATCACTTCCTTCTCCATGCAAAGGCACATAAGACATTAACCCAGGGGTAGGCAACCTGCGGCCCGTGGGCCGGATGCGTCCCGGCGAGGCCTTGGAACCGGCCCCGCCCAGTCCTGCGCCGATTGCTGCCGGGACCTTTGGGGGGGCAATTGTCTATAGAAGCCTCAAAAACATGCATTTATATTAACATTTTTAAAAAATCAGCAATTTTTTTCACGTGTCCTCCATTTTTTTTAAAAAAAGTGGCTTCCATTTGAAAATTTGTCCTACATTTTCCTGGTTTATTTATATATTTAATTTTTAAAACAAATTATTATTATTTATTTTTTGGCTTCGGCCCCCCAGTTGTCTGAGGAACAGCAACCCGGCCCCCGGCTCAAAAAGGTTGCCTACCCCTGCATTAACCAGTTGCTTCAGAGGAAATGTGAAACAATCTTGAACAGTGGTCTGAGTCAATCGCTGATGACTTTGAGGCATAGGTTGGTGTCTCCATGTCACACAATTAGCTCCTTGTTGGAAGCAGACTATTCCGAAACAGTTACCTTTCTCAGACAGGAAAACCCATAGCTTTGGTACCATCTCAATAAGGAGCCACAGTTCTGTTTGCAATGGCAAGGCAGCGTGGCCTTTCCAAACTGACTTCAGTCCAGGTTTTACACGTCTTATGAAAGAAGCCCATTAATGAGGCAGCCAGCCTCAGCAAAGCTGTCTCAGTGGCCTCCAAGGTAGCCCAACAGAGACAGAGTGGGATTCTTCTAAACTCAGAAGCTCAGAATCATGGTGCCCAGAGTGACACCTTAACACTGGCATTGTGGAAAAACAAACTGGTTGTGACCAATCATGAGGCAGCAAACTAAACTATACTGTAAAATGCAAGTTGAGATGACAGATGACCAATGTATGGCCCACCACTTGCTCCGTCCTATCTGGCCCACACAGGTATAGACCATAGTGCAGGCTGATAGGAATTGCAGTTCAGCAACTTCTGGGAGACCAACAGTTCCTCAGCCTAGTCTGATCTGAGATGCTAAGATCCCTCACTTAGATCAGTGCAGAACTAACAATGTAAATATGTGTTAAACTAACCAGAAGTGTCTCACTAGGATGAAAGTTGCTTGAATCCAATTTTGAAATCTGTTAGAGAGGTCCTCATCTGTGTATGAACATGAAAGTAATATACTGTTTGGAGGTATGGGAGAGTACCTTCTCAGCTGTGCACTCCAGTTGTGGAGTCTCCCTTAGAGACTCAAGTTGCCAATGCGGGTCTAAGAATAAAACTTTGCTTTTGGGGGCCTTTGGGCTCTAATGACTGTATGTTTTAACTTCAACCTTTAAACTATGCAATTGTTTTATATGTTTTAGTATGTTTAAATGTTTTTTTTGTTGCTTTAAATTTATTGCCCAACATTTTAAACCTATTCTACTGTAAAACAAAGATAATCTGATATGGTGGGGAAGGGCTAGAAATACTATAAATAAATCAATGTGTCCATTTATTAATTCCATGTACCCAGACTCTCCTTGCAAGTGCCATAGGTATTTTAAGACACCAGAGGAAGTTTGGACAAGGCCACTGCAAGCCTAGAATTGAAAGAATATTTTCAAGTTCTTTCTCTCTCTCATACACACATACAAATATTTTTCTACCATTCCTGTCCTAAAGATGACTTTTCAAACAAGGCAGCTGTGGAGAAACTAAAGATGAATAAAACTTGTCTGTTTTTTTAATGCTCATGATCTCTAAGCCCACTTTTGATTTTCTCACTGGGTTGTTTTTGTACATCTGGTAGTGGAACAGTCAGTTAACTTGGATCCCTGAATATTCATCACTGAATATCATCAGCTGATGAATGGAACCTTGTCTTCTTCCAATGTTATTTCAAATTCTAGGAGTCCCCATGTTCAGCTTCTGGAAAGGTTACATCTCAGGCATAAAATGTTTCCAGCTGATAATTTCGGTGCAATGGCGCGTCCCATGAAATATGTAGAGAAATGCATATCTAACTAACTAGAGTGGTAAAGCGACACAGAATTATGGAAATTTCAAATTAAATATGGCTGTGGTTTACAAACTAGCTGCATACAGGTGAGGCTTTTGTGCTTTCGCTTTCTTGCTCAAAGCAGGGATGTAGCCGGGAGGGGGGCATGGGGGTCCTGATCCCCCTTCTGTTAGATACAAGGAATGGTGTGTGCTGCTGTGCTGCCGTGCCCAAGTCCCATTATAATGGTGGCACTTAGTCTGGACCCCTTCCCAAAACCTGGCTACATCCCTGCCCAAAGTCATGTCTTAGCTGGAGGAGGCTCCTCAGAAGAGGAAGAAGTGAGCCCAGATAATAAAATCCAACCAGAGCTAGAAGAGACTGGCAGTTCTCTTCCCTGGAAGCAAAAACTGGACCATCACAAGCTGACCCGGAAGACTGGATGACTAGAGCCATACTATCCTTGGGAGCACTGCCGACCAAAATGACAGCAAAATCACACAAAGGAAGGCCTGCCTTAAAAGAGATAATGAAGGCAGCTGTGTTGACTTCCACTTGCTATAAATTAACATAGCCAAGGCTGTGTCTATGCTACAGAACAACAGCTTCACTGCTTTAGCACTGTGGTGGTCTGACCTGGGATTGCATCAGTTGTGGAGATCCGGATCTCCTGGCGGGGGGAGTAAGTGTGAATGCCACCTAAGATATCAAGCTTTGGTAGAAAAGACAAGTCTTTAGGAGCGATTTGAAAACCATAAAAAAAAGGATTTAGCTGTTTAGCTCTGTCTAGAACTGGACAAGATGATCCTTGGGGTCCATTCTAGCTTAAATGCGCTCGATGATGCTGGGGGCACATAATAACCAACCATAGGGGTATAAAGGGCGGCAAAAGAAGAGACAAGTATGTTGAGGGGACAAGAGATCAGCAAGGCGTTGAAACTGGTGACATAAAGATGCCATGGCAGTGAGTGTACTGGGGTACAAGATTTAAGAGGGGTGAGGTTGGGTAAGCAGCTTTGCACAACTTCTGGGCAAGACAGGACATGGGCCTAAGAATGTAAGGGGAACATCAGAGCACCAATGAAGAACAGATGAAGAACAGATTGGGCCTCAGTGCGAATTAGATGGGGGAAGACCATGGAAACAACAAAACACAAGAGAGAAGACTGAAGTTGGTAAGTGATGACCAGAATACGTGATTTTCTCTGTGTTTGTAGTCCAACCAATACTTCGCCTTTCTTTCCTTGGCTTAAATTCAGTTGCTAGACTCAACTAGAATAGACTCACTGAATCAATTGCTTAATGGTAAATCAACCCTTGTGGGTCCCTTATAATAAAACATTGTCCGTCAAACCTAGTGCCCTCCAGATCTTTGGGTCACAGCTCCCATCATCCTCAGCCAGCAACGCTCCTATAGATCGAGGATGAGCAACTTCCATGTAGGGCAATGGCGTCACTAGGGTTGTGTCGCCCAGTGCTATAACTCATGGTGTCATCCCACATTGACCCCCTGCCATATCGGACAGAGAGTATCCTTAGAAATGTTTTGTGTACAAGTATTGTACAAAATACTGTACAAAATACTCGCCCCCTCATACCTTCTCTTCTGCTGACTCCAGGGTTTTAAAAGGACACACAGGCAAATACCATAAACCCATTTCTATCAAAAGGCAAGACATTTTGGGAGTAGTGGTGTTAACCCCTTTAGGATGTCCCTGGATCCTACTAGAGCAGTGCTGATTTCAATTCATCTCAGCAGTGGCAAACAAACTGGCATGGACTGTACAAATGGCTGTATTGCCACAGAAAACCACAGGTTGTACGTTGCCCACTCCTGCTGTAGAGCATTTGTGAAACCTATCAACAGCACTGAAGTATGAATAACTAGTTACTGTAAGTAATCTTATTTCTTAATATGAATGCAAAAGTAAGTTTCCCATTAATATGCACAATTTTTAAGGGATCTATTCATTCGTTTTGAGAAATAACTACTGTACAACTTTAAACTACTGGTTTACTTACAAACTTTACCTTACTTTACTTACGGTACTTACAGGAGGAGGAGGAGCAGCCAGTGTGGTGTAGTGGTTTGAGCATGGACCTATCACACTCGAGATCAGGTGGTCTGTTGCACTCTCTGCAAACCCCGAACTGCATTTCAGGTCCCCATATTCATGGCTCACATTGGAGCCACACATCTTGCTAGACCGTGACCTTTAGGAACACTTGGTAAGGTTCGCAAGAGAAAGGAGCATGACTTGAGACATGTAAATGATCCAGGTAATAATGCAATCAAAGCTAAAAGGGGGTACTAATTGTTCTTTCTTTCGTTCCCAAATCATCTGCACTCCCTCTTGCACCCTTGAGACAAAGGATCTCCTTGCATCCAAAGCAGTAAGTGAACCTCTCTGCCTACTCATTGTGTTCCCAGCCAAACCCCTATCCATCCATCTGGGAAATATCTTGATCAATCACTGTTTTTGTCACATTAAAATCAAAGCCTCACCCATCCAGAACCCATTTGCCGATTCCTGGGGGGAAATACCAGCCTTGGTTACCTCACAAATAGCCATCAGTTGGGGCTAGATTTTTAGGTATAAGTATGGGTCTTGGAAATCAGTACGCATACAGTGGTCCCGGGCCCTGCGTTTCGTGTGTATGAAACTGTGCCACTCAGAACCCACTTTTTGGTCTGAGCCACTCCCAGCTTTCCATGGTCCTACTTGTTTGGACACGTAATAATCAATTACCCCCCTGCCCCGTCCCGCAAAACCCCTCAAAATGCCACTATCCAGTTTCCCATACTTTCTTTTTCAGTTAGCTCTAATGCTGTGTCTGTGTGAATTGCTAGTTGTGTGTGGTGTGTCACTCTGCATTCTGTATTTTTTCTAAATAAAATCCTCTTAGTTCACCCTAACCTGAAGTCCTCTTCAGTTTATTACTGAATGGTCCAATATGTTACCCCATCCCCTGGAAAATTGCCTAATTTTCCCCAACAGTTTATGAGTTTACTCCTTATTTTGTGGGGACCCCCAAAGTCCCCCACCCCCACCTTTCATTGGGTAAACAATTTGAATCCGGCTTGACTTTGTAAACCTACTGGGTAACCTTGGGCAAGTCACACTCTCTCAGCTCAGAGGATGGCAACAGCAACCCACCTCTGAAAAAAAAACGGCCAGAAAACCCTGTTATAGTTGTCTTAGGGTCACCATAAGTCCAGAAATGACTTGAAGGCACACAACAGGAAAAACAGGAAGAACGATAGTTACAGGAGTGTGGTTCCACCAAAATGGAGAAGAACATCATATGCTGACATGAACCACACATAATGCCTCTACTGTCGGGTGCTAAGTTGGCAGCAAAGTGCATTGTGAGAAAATACGTTTTATCCACCACAAGGCAACGGCTTGTAGCATTCAGGGTTTTTGTTTGTTTTTTTTAAAACTGAATGACTATGGTTATTACTTTAAAAATATGCAAGTAATAACTGTAGCTCACTATGATATCCTTGGAATTATCAATGCATGTTAACTTTTTTAAAGAAGTAAGTTTTCCAAGATGATCCTGATTCTTATTAAACTTTATGCAGAGCTCCTATTATCTCAATGGAACACATAACTCAGTGAATGGGATGGGAAGCCCCAATAAATGAGCTGTTGAATGCCCACCCATGACTCTTTTCCACTCCTATCAGCAGTTCTCAGCCAGGACTCTTCGGAGTCCTTTGGATGCACCAGGACCCTGGAGACCTCTGGACTTTCAGAGGCAGCTACA
>NC_056529.1:35913100-35927964 GCF_019175285.1 Sceloporus undulatus | reverse complement strand
CAAAAATTTATAAGTTAAATAATAATTTGTGTTGGAAATGCAAAAAAGAGATTGGAACTTTTTACCACTGATGGTGGGTATGCAAAGAAGCAAAAAATTATTGGAAGATGATAAACAATCAAATTGAGATTATCATGGAGAAAAAAATACAACTGAGACCAGAGGTTTATTTGTTGGGTATTTTTAATAATGATATAAAAGGAACGGATAAGAAAGTTTTGTATTATTTAATATCATTAGCTTGAATTTGCTATGCACAAAAATGGAAAAGTGACAAATGTCCAAGTTTAGAAGAATGGATAATAAAAATTTATGAAGCCATTATAATGGATAATTTGACACAAGCACTAAGAAATAAGACAAATGAACATGAAAGAGAAGAGTGGAAAAAGGTGATTGAATTTTTAGAGGGACAGTGGGGAAGGACAGCGGTGATATCATTTAAAGACTAAGGAACACAGGCTCGTGAGGTAATAACTACAATAAGATATAAATTTATCTAATGAGGAAAATGGGATCCAAGGATGTAAGCATTTGTTAATAGAAAGTCAATGTTTCTGTGGAAGACTAAAGAAGGTAGAAGGAAGTCGCAAGATGTAGGTACGAATGTAGAGAAGAATGTATTATTGTTAGGAAAGGATGAGAGATATGGAAGAACTGAGAAAGGAAAATAAATAGATGGTATAGTAAGTGAAGAAGGTACGAGGATGTAGATAGATAAAGAGTATGTAGATAGATAAGATAAAGAAAGAAGGAAGAGATAGTTTAAGATAGAAGGATTAAAGCAGGATGAGGAAAGAGAAAATATTAGTAGGATAAAGGAAGAATAGTTAAGAATTAGGAATATAGATTAGTGAAATGAAGAAGGAGATAGGAGAAGGTATATTGTATTGAATGTAAGTATGTATGTAGTGGTGTATGTTTATAATTGTATGTACAGTATATTTTGTTTTGTTTTGTTTTGTATGTCATTATTGTATATATGGTTTAATAATAAAATATTTTTAAAAATTAAATAAAAAAGAAAAGAAAAGAAAATGTTGTCCTACATTTGTCCGAGTTTGGAGGTCCTGACTTATGGCAATCCTACCCGTAACAGCCCTGGGGAAATGCAGTGTTTGCAAAGTAAGTAACAGTTGTCTAATCCTGAACTAGATAGTTATGTCTTCATACTTACATTAGAAAAAGAAAAGATGTAATGAAAAAGGAAAAAGGATGGAGAGAAAAGGGAAAAACAAGGAAGTTCAGATACTGATATTCAATGTCAAAAGGTTCTTGTAACTGCCAGCTGTAATGTAGCAGTAGGACAGCAAGGCATTGATGGTCTTCTTATGACCAGGTAGATATCAGGTATTTCATTGTCAAGGACATATGGCATTGACAATTGCCATACCAGGTATCACCTATTGTATGTCAGCTCTTGAGAGGGAAAGAAGAAACTGTTCATTAATAAATTAAAACCTTTGAGGTTATTTTCTTTGTAATCAGTTATACAACATGTCTGGCCTTGTAACTGACAAGTTCAAAGAACTATAGTGGACAGCTGTTTAATGCCTTCAACTCAAGGTAGCGTATGGCAAAGACATCTGGGAGACTTTGCTTAGCACTGTCTCAGTACTCCTGTCACAGATCTTGATGGAGTTTAGTAATCCAAGGGAGTGTGTTCCATTGTCAAATAGCTCTTACTATCAGAACATTCCTCCTAATGGTTAGGTGGAATCTCTTTTCCTGTAACTCTCTTTGCAACATTTTGCTGTATCTACACTGCCAAAATAATCCAGCTTGACTCATTTAACTGCCGTGACCTAATGTGGAGCTCTGGTGCCATAACAAACTGCCATCCCCAGAATTCCATATCACTGAGTCACAGCAGTTAAAGTGGCATCAAACCAGATTATATCAGCAGTACAGATGCAGTACAGTGGAACAAACTCCCTTGAAGTGTAGTGGAGTCTCCTTCCTTAGAGGTCTTCAAACAGAGGCTGGATGGCCATCTGTCGGGGATGCTTTGATTGTGATTTTCTGCATGGCAGAATGGGGTTGGACTGGATGGCCCTTGTGGTCTCTTTCAATTCTATGATTCTATGAAATAGTACAATTAATGCATGGGGACCATATTGTGAGGCATAGAGGGAGAGTCAACCCTTTGCCCCTCTCTGTGGTCCTGATTCAGATGAGGTGTCTCTCTGCCTGTGACATCTATGGGGGGAAGATCCTATTGAAGACAACAAAGCTTCATTTTTCTTCTGAAATTGTGCAAATCCAAGGGTTTGTGTGATTTGGGTCAGAACCATGGGTGAGGCCAAGGGTTAAAGCCTTTTTTCCCACAGCCCTCTGGAGGGTTAGGATCTTGATCCATATCAGGCCCCCCCCCCACTATTTACTTTTAAGCAAAGCAAATCACTGATACAGCAGTAAGCTATGTGTTGAAAGTAACATGTGATGGCTCTTAGTTTTCCCATAGAACAACTATCTTGTTTTGATTATCAGTAAAGCCACATCCATTGTGATTATTTCTTTTGTTTGAGATTTGTCATTCACATTCCAACAGTCTTCAGTGTTCATTATCATTTTCTTCCCCATTTCTTTCTCTTTTTTTAAAAAAAGAAACATTCCCCAACTCCTGCCAGAGATTAATGATTTACATCATCTCTGAACAATTGATCATTTGACCTTTTTTAGATGAGATGATTATTCTAGGACCTGATTGCTAATTCTCTGTCCTCTGGTTACTTGATTGAGTTGATAGAGTTGTAGTTGTGCAATTTTAGAATCCTAAGAAAGTGGTGTGTGTGTGTGAAAGTTTCATTGATGTGAATTTTTAAAGTCACAGTCTAGAAATAAAGCTTTTAAAAAATGATTAACTGAATAAATTACTCTTTAAAAACAATGAAATTTGCCCAATTCATTATCAGTTTTCTTTAGTTATGGAAGGGTAGGAAATCTGCAGATGCTACTAATCTGCAACCTATATCGTTCCTATTTATGAATTGTGCTCTTTGGGAATGATGGGAATTATAGTCCCACAACATGTGGAGGGCCACTGGCTCTTTGCCCCCTACATAGATTGGCAGCTTTCCATCACTCTCACTCACTCTCATTTTCTCTCTAATGTGAGAGGCTCATCTTGAATACATGGTGTGCAAACTCGGCATAGATGCCAGCCGCAGATGCTGGCGAAACGTCAGGAAGAAACTCTTCTAGAACATGGCCGCATAGCCCGAAAAACCCACAAAAAACTATGGATGCCGGCCATGAAAGCTTTCGACTTCACATCAGCATAGACAGCTATGTGTTGATGCCAGTTGAGTTTGCTCATATTGGGAGATAAAGTTAATTTCAGTTCATCAATTCTTTGATAAGAATTGACCAAAATGTGGCAGTTATTTTCTTTGAAAGCATAAAGAATGCAAGGTTTTGAAAAATGAAATCAGGCAAAAGCAAGGCTGATGAATTTGACCACCCATATTTTCATCCTACCGACAACTGATTCTCTGTACTTGGTTCTCTTGGTGCACTATTACTTTACATAAACAAAGCTGTTGAAATAAAGAGGCAGGTGGGTGAGACCAATAGCACACCATTGCTTCCTATTCTTGAAAAGCTTCCATTCTGCCTCTTAAATGTATTTTCCTACCAGCTGCTCCTTAGCGGTGGGGCTGGAGGATGTACTGTGCTTTGAAGAGAGAGAAAACCACTCTACCCCCATTTCAGCCTTCCTGTCTGTGGCAAGAAGGAGGCCTCCTTTTGTTTCAATTAAACAGGACATTCTTAACGGTGGCAGCACAAGCCACTGTGCTGAACTGAACCCACGCCTGTTTTCATTTGGCCTGGAAGATGTGATAACTTCCTCTTTGACAGCTGCACAAATGAGTGCTGTTTCAGCTTGTGGCACACAGGGCTTTTGCACATTAGACAGGAGGTGTAGTGCTTGGTGCCAAGGCTATTTGCAGGTTCTTTGCTGCAAACAGCCCTGAATTTGAGCAGCAGGAACACATCCAAAGAAACAGAAAAAATAATTAGTTCTTGGTCTGAGTAGAGGGGAGGATATTCCACTGTCAGCTCTTACTGTCGGGAGGGTCTTCCTAATGCTTAGGTGGAATCTCTTTTCCTGTAGTTTGAATCAGGGCGACTAAAATGGTGAAGGGTATGGAAATCATGCCCTATGAGGAATGCCTTAGGGAGCTGGGGATGTTTAATCTGAAGAAGAGAAGATTGAGAGGTGATATGATAGCCCTGTTTAAATATTTGAAGGGATGTCATATTGAGGAGGGGGCAAGCTTGTTTTCTGCTGCTCCAGAGACTAGGACCTGGAACAATGGATGCAAGCTCCAGGAAGAGAGATTCCACCTCAACATTAGGAGGAACTTCCTGACAGTAAGGGCTGTTCGATGGTGGAACACACTCCCTCAGCGTGTAGTGGAGTCTCCCTCCTTAGAGGTCTTTAAACAGAGGCTGGATGACCATCTGTCAGGGATGCTGTGATTTTTAGTTCCTACATGGGAGAATAGGGCTGGACTGGATGGCCCTTGTGGTCTCTTCCAACTCTATGATTCTATGATTCCACTGCTCTGAATCTCTGGAGCAGCAGAAAACATGCTTGCTCCATCATCAATATTATGGCTATCATGTCACCTCTAAACTGTCTCTTCCCCCAGGCTAAACATACCCAGTTCCCTAAGTCGCTCCTATAGGGCATGGTTTCCAGATGTTTCACCATTTTAGTCACCCTCCCGTGGACACACTCCAGCTTGTCTATATCCTTCTTGAATTGTGGTGTTGAGAACTGGACATTGTATTCAAGTGAAGTCTGAACAGAGGAGAATAGATTAGTACTGTTCCTTCCCTCGATCTAGATACTGTACTTTCATTGATGCAGCCTAGAACTTGGTTTTTCAACCAACTACAAATCCACCTAACAGCAGCCTGCATTTTACTAGCATTTTTGCAAGGATATCATGGGGTACATTGTCAAAGGTCTTAGTGAAATCCAGATACACTACATATACTGCATTCCCTCATCTACCAAGTTTGTAACTCTATTTAAAAAGAGCGATACATTTAGTCTGGCATGTTTCTGAGAAACCCACATTGACTTTTAATGATCACAGCTTTCATTTTAAAACTGTCTGTTGACAAGATTTCCTCTAGAATTTTTCCTGGTACTGATGCCAGGCTGAATGAGCAGTAAATGTCTGGGTCCTCTTTCCCCCCGTTTTGAAGATGAAGACAACCTTGACCTTTGGAGTCTTCAAGTGGCTTCCTTTTCTGGCCCACCTTGTGGTAGCTTTGACAGCTGGAGGTGTAACTGAAAATCTTTATATGGATTTCAATTTTTTATGTCATTATTGTTTTCTTTGAAATTCAGTACAGTGGTTGTCAGAAACAGTCAACAAATAATGATACTTCTGAGAAAGACAAAAATGCAAATGCTATAGGTAGTGCTGATTGAAGTGGAGAATGAAAGGTTCCAGAGTACTTGCTCTGTCATCCTCCCCAACATGGTAACCTTTCAGGTATTTTGGGATACAGTTCCACCTTCCTTCACCATGGATGTCTTGCTTGTGGCTAGTGGGACCTGTTTGGAAGAATTATTTTGCCAGAATTATTATGCTAGAATTATTTCGTATATCTGAATATAGCCACTTGGCCTGAAAGCAACCAATTTTTCTATCTGTATTTTTATAGGATCAACCTCTCAATATTTATAAAGGCTTGGAAACCCAGGTAAGTACCTTATTTTCTAATTTCTTTAAAAATCATCATTCACCTTGCTGGGTGCTCTGGTCAACCCTTCCTGTGAAAGCCACTGGTGGAAGCTTTGGTTTGTTATAACATTTTGACTGTGCTGCTTTGAAAAGAGTACATGTTGTCACAGTGAAGGACATCATTTCCACCTTGGAGGTGAAAACAAACTATTTATACTCCACTATCTAGCATCTCTTTTTTTGTTCATCTCCCCAGACAGATGGTTTGGTGGGAAAGAAACAGTTACGTGTTTTTGCAGGCTTCTGCCTAAAATGTAAAAAGTGCAAGGTGTGTCAGACAAGGCTGTCGCTTAATCTGAGCTTTGGGAAAGGATTTGACAAAGCCACCAGGAGACAGATTTGATTTGTGTCCCTTGGCATGGTAATGTTACTAATTTCCCTTTTTCTTTGTGACACAGGCAGGAGGAGGAATCTCAGGATAAGAGGAATCAGAATCATAGAGTTGGAAGAGACCACAAGGGCCATCCAGTCCAACCCCCTTTTTAGATTCAGTCCTGGAGACAAACTCTAAATTCCATTTGCAAGATTTTTGTAGAGTGAGTGGGCAGTGATAGTCAATGTGTTAGTAAAGATACAGGAGAATGGCACAAATGTTAATGTGTCTTAGACATATTTAATTTCTCTAGAAGTGAGAACACATATTTCTATCATTCCTTTTTGTCCCATGATTCCTTTACACAACCAGTTTCTTTTTGTTTGGATTCAATTGGCTTACTTGCTGTGATGGGGGCGGGACGTTCTTCTGCCATACACTTACTTACATAACCAGCTGCCCCCTAAACCATGGAATGACCTGCCTGCCGGAAGAGATCCGACAGCTGAATACACTCTCTGCATTCAAAATAGCATTAAAGACCAGTCTCTTCCTACAGACTTATCCAGATGGTTTTTAAATTGTGAATTTTAAATGATGAGTTTTAATATGTGTGTATCTCATCCTTTTAAATTGATGTGTATTTTAGTTGACATGTTTTAAGATACAGTAACTGCAAAAACAAGAATTGTCGCTTTTAGTTGAAACTTTAGTGTTGCAGGGGTCATTATTTCTGAAACGTGTTATCTTTCACAGCTGCTCCTAGCTGTTTTGTCACTCAAGCTGAACATAAGAAGCATCCAAACTTTCAAACACTTGCAGTGGGCAAAGATTACATCAGTGGTAGGACCAGCTTTACCATTAGGTGAACTGAGAGCACTTGACTCAGGTAGCAGAGCCTCGATGCCATGAAAGGGCAGAAAATAATTAGCTACTTAATTTATCATTTTTGTATATTTACTGCTAGAGATGAAGTTTTGAAGGTTTCTGCCTTCTGCGCCAAATGTTTAGCTGTCTTATGCATCTTGATTTTGGAATGGGAGCAGCATGTGCTATTCTGCTTCAGAAAGGAAAATATCTTGGGCAGGTTCTGGAGGATACTTATCTGTTTTGTATAAGTAAGAATCTAATGAGATGAGTGAAAAAGTAATGCTTGATAGTATTTACTGGTGCCTTGTGAAGAGCTGCTCATTGTGGAGAGATTGCCATCTCTTGCCTTTGGTGTTATGCTGAAATTCAGCATTGCTTTGTGCAGCATCCAGAGTTCATGTGGAATGATCTCCTTTCCCTTCCCAGCTCATATAGAAAGGCTAGGGCAGGACATACTGCTCTAGGTACAGATGCTCACCTCTGATGAATAAATTATGGAGTAGTGCCTCCTAAACCTGAGTCCTCAGATGTTGTTGAACCAACTCCTGGAAGCCCAAACATAACCAACAGTGAGGGATTCTGTTGCAGTCCAACAACTATATCAAAGGGCTACATGTCCCCAGTGTGCATTAGTCCATCAAGCCAGTGATATTCAATGTAAACTGCTAACAGTTCTCCTGGATTTCTGGAAGGAGTTTTCATGTCCAAGCTAAATACCCTGAAGGCACCTGATCCTTTCTGATCTTGGAAGCTAAGCAAGGTCATGCCTAGTTAGTAATCAGAAAAAAAGTCTGCCAGGCAATACGAGTTGCTATAGGCAATAATAATAATAATAATAATAATAATAATAATAATAATGCCCTTTCCACCTGCGTTTTTATTTGAGGGAAAGGAAATGGCAAACCATATTTTGAGTATTCTTTGCCTAAGAAAACCCTATGAGGTTGCCATATGTTGAGAAGTGACCTGAAGGGATTTGGCGATCACTTGGCGATGCTGGAAATTGGAGACTTTTTTGCAAAGTAGGTGCTCTGCCATTGAGCTGTTGGCCTTCTACTGATGCACTGGCAAAGGGGAGGACACAGAGCTCTGTTCCTCATCATACAGCCATGCACTGGTACTTGTACTGGGTCTGAAAGAGAGGGTTCCCTTTCTCTGGCAGCCCACTTGTTTTCTCTGTTAATGCAATGGAGGTATAGAGTGCTGTCCCCTCACCCAGCCCACTCACCGATCTGCATGCAATGCTTTGTGGCAAACTGACAAGCATTCTACCCCTCCTCTGCCAGCCTACACATACACCTGTGGTGACCAGGAAGGACTTTAATACAAGGTCCAGTGTCCGTGGGCACCTTGGTCCCATCTTGGTCCTTTGCTTTCCATTCAACACTCCACTGCTAGGATTCTCTTTTTGGCCCAGCATTTTGATCATATCACCCTACTGTTGATATCTCTCCACTAGCTCCCCATTCCTTTCAGGATTCCGTACAAGCTGCTTCTTTTAACCTTTAAAGCTCTGCACAGTTTGCCCCCCCTTCTTGTTATTTGTTAGCTCTTGTCTCTATAATTCTGTTCAAGCTCTGCGATCCACGGACTCGGGGCTCCTGACCCGGGGAAGGGTTTCTTCTTCCCTGGACTGGATTCCCCCTTTCTCTCTTGCTGCACCTTCAGTCCTCAACAGTAAAATGGCAACAAAATCAATTAGGTTTTATCAGTAAGCTCCAGATCAGCTTCATGGTAACCTTTCAAAACTGCATTATTATTTTTTTCTTTTGACTTTTGAAAACTTATAAATGTGTCATTTGAGAGCTGGAAGAAATGGAGGTCACCACCTTTTATTTTTGACACCAAACTGATAATTGGCATAGTCCCCCCCCCCATTTCTGAATTCATTTATCCCAATCAAAGAGTTTGAGCACATACAATATTCTTCAGAATTTGACCTTTTAAAACTGTCAGGATGATACTAAACTGTGAACATTATCATCTTATTACAACTTGCAAAAGTCAGGATGCAGCTTAAATCCTGGTTTGAACAGTGACTTTTAATGTGACCTTTGGCAAGTCACTTGTACTGCATCCTGCAGAGACATGTGCTTCAAAATTGTTCATTGAAGCCAAAGCAATGGCTCTGATTAAACATCTTCAATGAGGTTTCCCTGATAGCGGAAGCGAAGGGAATAGGCCCAAGGGATGGGGGAGAAATTAGTTTGCCTTGCATTTAAATACTACCCAGCCTAATTCACTGTTCCTGAACTAACACAGAGACTGGAATACAATTATCCCTTGGTTCTTTTCCAAATTTTGTGATGAAATTCTTCAGTCAAAAAATGTGTGTATTAATGATAAGGGCATACAAGAATAAGTGCACTATAGAAAGTAGCATACAAAAAGGCATCTATTAGTGAAATTGCTTGTCAACATCTGTATTAGGGAGAACATGTACTATTTAAATCTTGGTGCAAAGAAACAATCACTATGAATACAGAGCACTTTATAGATTAAAAATAAGCAAGCAAGCACACTGGCCACAGTTAGACATGCTTTGATCACATCCAGATGGGTTTACGATATTCAGATTCCTCCATTTCAGTCATTCAGAAGGAATTCCCAAATGTCCTCCATTTTGAGCATGACCAAGAAGCATGAATTTATATTTGTATGACAGTTTCTAGGTTTTGTTTTGTCATGTCCTCCATTTTTAAAAAGTATCTCATGTATTTTTTGAGAAGAGAATATGTACATTTCTGATTACTACACTTGAAAATATATAGTGAAAAACCAAATGCTCTCTAGGGCCATGTTGGCGAACCTATAACACATATGCCCTCTCTGGCATGTGAAGCTATCATTGAGGGCACACAGCAGACACAGGAGTCATGACTCATTTCTCCTGCAGAAAGCCAAGCCACGACAGGGAAGGGTGATGCGCAGCCCTTCCAACCGGAAGTCCTGCCGCTCTGGCCAGAGGTCCTGCTCCTTCTGGTGGGAAGTCTCCCCCCCACAAGGCACCTCCTCCTCCTCCTCCCAGACTTGGGCAAGTGTGTGTGTTGTGTCTTCAAGTTGTTTCTGGCGACCCTAAGGCCTTCCTCTGACACTGAAACAGTGTGACTTGCCCAAGGTCTCTCAGTGGGTTTCATGGCCAAGTGAGTTTCTTCAGAGGAGGTTTGCCATTGCCATCCTCTGAGGCTGAGAGGGTGTGACTTGTCCTAGTAAGCTGATGACACCCAAATATGTTTCTCTATGGCTCCGACTGATGCAGTGACTAAGGATGGCATCTCTCCTCTGAATGCCTGCCTGGAGTCGGTAATTGGCTGGATGAGGGAAAACAAACTCAGACTGAATCCAGAGAAAACGGAAGTGCTTGTGATAGGTTCCGCGGACCTAAGGAAGGAAATTTGTCAACCTGTCCTGGACGGGGTCACACTTCCCCTAAAGGACGAAGTTCACAGTTTAGGAGTACTTCTGGACTCATCCCTGCAATTGGCATCTCAAGTAGATGCGACGGCCAGAAGTGCTTGCAATCAACTTCGGTTGATACGCCAACTGAGACCCTACCTAGACCGAAGGGACCTTGAAATGGTGGTACACGCTCTGGTAACCTCTCGTCTATATTTCTGTAATGCGCTTTACATGGGGCTACCCTTGTACCAAGTTCGGAAGCTTCAGTTAGTGCAAAATATGGCAGTCAGATTGGTCACCAGTTCATCAAGGTTTGACCATATTACACCTATCTTAAAAGATCTTCACTGGATCTCTATCTGCTTCCGGGCACAGTACAAGGTGTTGGTTATTACCTATAAAACCCCACATGGCTTGGGCCCGACTTACTTACGGGACTGCATCTCCCTATATAATCTGCCCCGCACACTTAGAACATCGGGTAAGAACCTATTGGAGATAGTAACCTCTAAGTATGTTGCTACTTCGCAAAGAGCATTTTCAGCATTGGCTCCGAGACTTTGGAACAGTCTTCCTGAGGAGATCTGTTCGGCGGCTTCGCTAGAAACATTTAGAAAAGCGGATAAAACCAAGCTTTTTAGCTGAGCATACCCCACCTGATATGAATACCCCCCTGATATGAATGATTTGCCCTGTCTGTGTATGATCGCTGCCTTGTTTGTTGATGCTGTTGTTACTGTATGGTGTTGTGTATTTTATTGTTTTAGCTGCTTTTAATTGAATTTTTATGTAAACACTTTGTGCTTTTTTAGTCTGTAACCCTGCTTCGATCCACCGAGAGAGGCAGGGAAACATAAATAATTTTTATTATTATTATTATTATTATTAGTGAGTTTACATGGCCAAACCAGGATTCAAACCCTAGACTCCATAGTCATAGTCCAGTGCTCAAACCTCTACACCTTGTGTTTCCTTAATACAAAGGCTAAATAAAGACAACCAGATTCCTGAATTTGCTTTCTTCACAAGGGTCTGTTCTTAATTTCTGCATTTGGCTTTTGAGATTTTTTGAGTCTGTGAGTAACCAAGACCTTCAACCTAATTGTAATCCGGGTATAGGGAACTTGTGACAACCCCTTCCAGAAGTCGTTGCTGTTGTTGTTGGACAGCCATTCCCATCTCCCTTCAACACTGGCTATTTTTATGAGCCAGTATGGGTGGAGTTGCAGTTGCCCACTCTTGCTTTTAACAAAATGATTTGCTCTTGAGTGTTGGTTGATAGTTTTTGTGTTCCTCTTCTTTTAACTGGTTATCCTTTAAGTGAAATTGGATAGACTACAAAGTCTTTGTTTCATGTGTATTTTTTTGTTTGCAGTTTAATCAGCATGATCCAGATGCCTGTGTGAGCAACCAGAGCTTGGGGTTTTAATTATCCCTGCTTTGGTTCAGTTAGAAATTCCCAGTAGAGCTGCCTGCAAAAAGATGCCAAAATTACCATTGTTCTTTAATTAGCTGTTGAAATTGTTTCAGTCTAATCTCTGTGATTAGCAGCAGCATTAAATACAGCTGTAAGAATAGACCTGCCCTCTTTGTGCTGCCCCAGTAAACAGACGCTTCTCCATTCTAGTAAGGGACTCAGTATTTTCAGTTTGATGCCAACCAGTCTTGATTGGAGAAAATGATAAAGACTAGCTATGTGAAGTGCAAGTGACATTTGCAAAGTTGGTTTATGGGCACCCTTGCACTTAGATGATGGCTTTATAATCCTGGTTTTGTGGGAAAGCATGCAGAAATGATGGGGAAGCATGCAGAAGTCTTTGCAGTATTTTGATCCTCCATAAGGTTGTGGTGACAGTGGAGGACTAGGGCCAGCCCAAAATGTTTTGCTACCTGAGATGAAGAATGAAATGGTATTTTCTCCCCCTCCCCTATGCAGAATCTAGACTGGCAGTTGAATTTTACTTCCAATATAGCCAGTATTCCATATCTATGGATTCTTCATCCATGGATCTCACCAGCCACAGCTTACAAACACATTTTAAAAAATCAAAAAGCAAACTTGATTTTGTCATTTTATATGAGACGCCGTTTTATTACACCATTATATGCCAAGGGCCACTGTATATTAATTTAGGTCCATCAAAAGTATTCATGTGCTTTGCATTTTGATCTTCACCTCACACTTTTTCAGCATTTCCTCGTCCTCCCTTGCTGTGCAACTCAGCACATATTGCATGCACAGTTGCAATGCTTAATCAATATATTAATTCCTTGTGTTGGTGAAATGTCCCTACTTAGACAACTGAGAGGGAGATAGAGCACAAATGTCCAGTGTTTTCTCCACTGGCTCGTTGCCTATCCTTTTTTGCAGCTCATACTGTCTTTGGGGCTGGTAGCAACAAAAAATGCAGAAACTTACCCTTTTCTTTAAAAGGTAATGCAGGGTGTGTGCAACCTGTTTTCAGGTTGGTCTGCACTCCTAGAAACCTCAAAAAGTAATTGAGCTTTACAGCAATGCACAAGGCTTCCTGTTTGCTTGATTCAAAATAAGTGTATTTGCGGGGGGTGTTGTTGGTGAAGTGTAGGGGAGGAGAGGTTGCTGCAATTGGTGGGTTTGGGTTGGAAAGTGTTCTACATCCATTCACAGATGTTGTCTGTCTTCAGACATTGTCTGTATAGCTAAGTGCAGAAGACATTCACTGATGTTGTCTGTATAGCTAAGTGCAAAGCACTTCCAAAAGTCCATACTAGGGCAGATTGAAAATAAAGGCAGCTTGTTTTTTGGATCAGGTGGTTCTCCTTGATCTAACAGACTGAACCTTGTGAGTGATTGACTAAGGCCACAGTCCTAGGCCCACAAGGATTAAGTTCCATTTAGCACAGCAGGACCTGAGTAGATAAGTCTAAGAATATACTGCAACTTTTATTTAATGAGGTGACAGATGTAAGCCAGGTTAAGCCAAAACTGTTTTTCAGGCGCGTTACACACCACTATAAGGGACATCCTTAGGATGTCCCATTTTGAAAAAGGGGTGTCTCTTCCAGATGCCCCTTACCCTATCATGGACAGTGTCCGTAACAAATGGCGGCAGCCGTTCCACACAGCCGCCGCCATTTTGACGTAACGGATGCTCTGCGTCCGCATGTCGCGGCCCGGAAGTGACACCGCGAGTGTGCGCTTTGGCACTTGCGGTGTCTCTTCCGGGTTGCCGGAAGGAGCACGATTTTCATGCTCCTTCTTTGCAGCGCGGAAGAGTCGCGCGGTTTGGCTGCTGCGACTCCTCCGTGCTGCAACTGGCAGCGGCCCGAGACCACCCCTTTTGGGCGGTCTGTAACAGGCCTATGATACAATAAGATGCACAGGACTTACCTGTTTCCCCACACCCCTTAGTACTGAACATGGCTTTGGCACAGCTTTTGGACTCTTTGGACACATACATCATTTAAACAGCATACCTCCAAAGCGACCCGAAGCAGCTTTATTTTGGCCTGTCTGTAAGGGGCCCTTGTTTCTCAATGAAGGAGGCCATGGCCCTGAGCCAGCAGAATCTGAGCAGAACAGTTGAAGACTGCGTATCTTGGAGGTGTCTTATTCATGGGGTAGCCATGAGCTGAAATCCTAAAGGCTTACAAGAGGGGAGGAGTATAGGGACACAGAAAACATCATATTGGTGTTGCATTTTAATTGAGCAGTCCATGCTACATTTGTACTTACCTTAGGCAGTTTTGGAAGGAAGAAAAAGTCTTTTTAAAGGATGTGTGCTTCCTTGACTCTCCACACCACATTGCTAAATGTAAGTGAAGATTTTAAGATGCTCTTTGCCATCTTAAAGCGCTGCTGCTGCTGCTGTTGTTTTGAAAATATGAATCTCGTGTATTATTTAAGAAATTCATACTTAGGAAAAATTGTGGTCAATCAAAATGTGTTTGCATTACCTGCCGCTGATGAAGCAGGCAGTTGCTTGCAAGGGTTCCTGTTGCAATAAGCTCATTAACCAAAGTCCTTATTAACCTTAAGGTGCCTAAATGCCCACTCTGATGATATCTCCTTATGCTGCCAAGATCCCTAGATTCAGATGTCACTAAGAGAATCCAACCAAAGTCCTTATTGTTCATGAGGCAAATAGTGGAGAGAGCATGACAAAAAGGTATAATTTGGATGATAACTGTGGTTGCTATAGGGCCAAGACAGCTATCCCTGGATATGTTTTCAGGGCTCTAAGTGTTTAAAGTAAATTTAAAAAATGTGTGGTTTTGAATCCCTGTGCATTCAACTATTTATTGGTCAGGTTGAATTAGAGATGCTACTTGCTTCACACACATCCTTTCTTCACACTTCACAAAGATAGTTATTTATCTTTGGAAAGAGATCTGGAGCAGATGGGTACATTATAGTCTGCCAGAGGCCTTCAGAGGCCATAAAAGTGGAAATTTACAGCACTATAGAAATAAAATTTAATAATAATAATAATAATAATAATAATAATAATAATAATAATAATAATAATAATAAT
>NC_056529.1:35898890-35913090 GCF_019175285.1 Sceloporus undulatus | reverse complement strand
GTAGCTTCCCACCCTACCTGGCTATGGTTAGTAGGGAGGCTAAAGGGGGCTGCTCCCTCACTATTATGATGCCTCCTGGGGGCACAATTGGTCTAAAATTGTTTGGGGGAAGGAGGCACTTGTCAGTTCAAGTAGCATCCTCTTTCATTCCCCCCATAAATTGAGCTCTTCTGCCATTTGTCTTGGAATTACAAGAGTTTCTGCCAATAAGCTTTCCTGAATACTCAGAGGCAACCAGTTGTTCCAGTGTCAATGGGATGGTGAATCCAGGTTTTAATCTGAACCTTAAAGGAGCCCTCCAAGGTGCTGAAACTTGGGAGAGCACCTGTAGGATTTAGGCTAAATCCCAAGGGAAATCACCACCCAGCTGTCATGGTACACATACACTCAAGCACACACATAGGCCAGTTTAGAAAGATCAGTAGAAAGAGCCTCTCTAAACTGACAGCTGTAACATTCTCAAGCGCGGGTCTCCTGAGCATGCTCAGTTCTGATTTATTATTATTATTTTGCACATGAATATTATTTGACATAGTGGGACTGTTTCTTTCAATGTGATCACATTTATAAAGGCATGGCACCAAAGCATTGCCCCTGGAGGCACATGACATAGCAACTTTTCTGAAACTAAGCAAGAGGGATTTGATGGGAGTTAATCTGAGGCTGCCATGGTTTCTGGACCTATGGATTCAGAGGATGTGCTGCATAATGGGAGAAGAGTCTTCAGACTCCCAACACTTTGCTGCCTCTTGGGATCAATAACCAAATGCTTGAAAGGAGAAAGGTTTGCAGACTTTATTTGCTTCTGCAAACCTCATCCAGCCTCCCCTTCCCTGAAATATTTATCCTTTCTCTTTCCCATTAGCAGTGTTAGCAGAGGGGAACTTGTTCCTCCTATTTTGTCTGGGGTATTTGGGGGAACTGAAATAGGCTGCACACCACACAACATGGATTGCTGCCCTGTCCCTGCCTGACAGGTCCTTTTGTGGAGCACCAGAGAAGGCTTTGCTAAAGGTGCATGAGGAGAGCACAATGGACATAGACTCCAAATCCTCCTCCATTTCTTCTCAGGGCTGTCCTGAGGCATTTTTGCTGCTGAGGCAAAGGGACAAGATTGTGTCCCTCCCATTCCACAGACTGGCGGTTTAGTGCTGGTGATGGGACAGCACCATCCATTACATACCTGAAGGCAACAGTTTTACTCTAAGGGCACAGGGCAGGCTACTTGGCTGGCATCAGTCTCGTCCGATGCCTTGGTGCCACCACCCAGCAGCCACCAGCTGAGGATGAATGTCTCAGTCTGCCTTATGATAGGGCCTCCTTCTCCTCCTTCTAGATATATAATGCAGATATGAATATTAGAGACATAATGGGCTTTAAATATGATTCAGGAATATATTTTATTAGCAAGCATTACACACAATGATGAAAAAAATGCAGAAGTATTTTGAAAGAGACAAAGTTGGCCTGAAAATATAGCACTAAAAATGAGATAACTTTGTTGTTTTTATTTTATTAGCGGGGGTGGAGAATGAGCTTCTTTGCTTGCTTGTTTCCTTTCTCTTGAACAATACTGGATTTGTGTAGTGGAGGTTGTCAGTTAATTTTGAGTTCTAGAAAAAAGGGGGAGGAGAGGACAACACTTCCTGTTGTTCACAAAGCAAGACTTTGTCTTCCTTTGGAAAAACCATATGCACTGCACTGAAAGCTACACTGTGGTATTTCACAAATCCGTTTTTTGTCCACATTGTATTTTGGATCTCTGACGAGGGCCTTCTGCAAGGAGTTTATTCAAAGACAGAGATTTAAAACATAGCCACATTGAATTTGCAGCTGCAGAACAAGCGATTCTTTAAGCTTATGCCTATAAATGTTGCATTACCCTAACACACAAGGGAGCAAATCTCTGACACTCCTTATGGGAAGAATGGCACTGACCTAATTGTCACTACAATGGCCAACTTGTGTATGAGTTGTATAGCATTTTAGGTATGAGATTAACACACATATAGAACATACACACTCACTGACCCTGTATGTAGAAAAGTAGCATGCCAGGGAGGAAGCTAGGCTAGAGCCCATCTACCTGAAATGTTAGATTTGTTTGTATCATGAGACATTTGGTTATGTGAGCCCCCCATAAGCACCAGAAGCAGGTTTACCACCTTGATGAGGAGTAGATCCTACTAGGATTCATTTTCCAGCTATTTTTGCTTACCTTTTGTAGTAGCGTATCTCCAACAAATATATTGCTACGTAGAGAGATCTTGTAGTACCTTTGAGAATAACTGAAAGAAATAAATTGGCAGCATGAGCTTTCACAGACTTCAGCCTCCTTCTTCAGATGCATTTGGTCTCTGAGGAAGTAAACTGAAGTCTACGAAAGCTCATGCTGCCAATTTCTTTCTTTCATTTGTCTCAAAGGTGCTACAAGATCTCTCTAGGTACCGATTCTACAACACGGCTATTTCTTTGAATTCCAAACATATTGCTAGTAGAATAGCATTGAAGAAGCGTTTGGTTTGCTTGGTGTTTGGAAATCAAGTGGCATTAAGAATCATACCTGGGACAATAGCTAAGGTATCCAACCAGCAGGATTGGGAAAAAGAGACTGGAGGTCAGTGGGAGTTGGACCTTGAGGTCGATTGGCCATTTCACTTACAACACAAATGGAACTAATTGTGAGACAAGAAAAAGAGCTTGGAAGTAATACACTGAAACAATAATGTTGCCCCTTTGTGGGGCAGTTTACATGGATGGGACAGCATTGTTTTTTGTGAATTAACATAACTAAAAAAATTCTTTTTTGAGTCATGGGAAAGGTTTACTTTGAAACCTTAGTGAAACATTACTGATCAGTGTTATCATGTTACTTCTAAACCTTTATGAATATACCCGTTGGGAACATTTTTCTAATTTTAAGGGCATTGCTGTGGTGATTACATTGATATGTTAATAGTGCATTATTTTAATAGAACAGGCACCAGATTTTGCCCAATCGTGGAAGCTAAGCAGGGTCAGCCCTGGTTAGTATTTGGACAGGAATAATCTGCTGCTCTATTCTGCCAGGGTGACCAAAATGTGTTTCCTGGGTCAGCCATCACTTCTAGGCCAGCTCTGCTGCTATACTGTATCTTCGACCCTCCCATTCCATAGTGTGCCTGTTGCCTTCCTGCCTTCTCTCTGTTGGTTCTGAATCTTTTCCAACTGTCTGAATAAGGTAAGCAAAGATGTTTAGAGATGACACCATTTTGGAAAAGGCACTGTTGTTCGGGGGGAGGGGGGCTTTCAGCAGTGAGCATCACAGTCTGCTTTGCTTAGCAAAATGTGTCTTCCTTCAGCTGAGATCGCAAAGAGCCCAGGTTTGCAGCTTCCCTTCACTAGTCTCTCAATTACATCCCTTGAGAGAACATCCTCCCCACTAATCTTTTCATGAACCAATCTAGCCACTCGCTTTAGTGCTGGATAAAACCAGCTGTGGACCATATGGGTACATGGTAAGCTCTTTTGGATTCTCTAAAGTATGATTTAATGACCATGCACTTGAACAGAGAGCATTATGATGGCTATTAGATGACCTACATAATGAGGGAAACAGGAGCTGTCAGCTGTCAACATTCCTAGGCCCAAACTACAGTTGAAAGTAATGGTGTGCAGCTACCCAGCAATGTTTTATTTACAAGTGAGAACACACAGCTCTAATCCAGGAGCAGCACAATGGGAGGGGGGGGGGGTTAAGCCTCCCTGTCACCACTACTTTCTTCTCCATGTCACCTCTTGCCCACCATACCTGGGCATTAAAAGAAAGGGAGACACCTCCATTGGCTTCAGTGGGGGCTTTTCTATCATTTTACAGTCTCTGTAGAAACTTAACTTTCACTTTTTCTGCTGATCTTCTGCACTTGGTTGTAAGTTAATAGACACATATAACTAATTTTGTTCTTCTTGTTGTGGTCATTAAGTCGCTTCCAATGGTGACTCTAATGCAACCCTATTATGGGGTTTTCTTGGCAAGATTTGTTCAGACTGGGGTTGCCCTTGCTTTCCTCTGAGGATGAGAAAGTGTGACTTACCTAAGGTCACCCAGTGGGTTTATCTGGCTGAGTTGGGATTTAAACCCTGGTCTCCAGAGTCGTAGCCCAGTGCTCAAACCACTACACTACACTGGCTCTATACTGTACCTGCAGTTAATTCATTTCCCTAATCACTTGGGAATAAGTGTGGCGTTGTCAGGATTGGGTTAACCTTCCATGATTTTTCTTTAACTGTTATGATTATGTTTTACCAGGGTTATGTTATATGCTAGATTATTTAGAGTAGTATTTGCAGATATGTGGTGTGCCACATATTAATGGGCAATGAATCCTAGGCTTTATATATAGGCTGATGGTGGGGACAGTTATGTAAGGAGATATTAATATGCTATCAGATTTGTTTATTTTGTTGTTATGTTTAGTTATGTTTATGTTTAGTTTAGGTGCATATTTTATTTGGAGTGTTTCATAGTAGCCTGGCTGATAATAAAAATTTGTGTTATATGCTATATATACTCATCTATAAGTCATAGAATCATAGAACTGTAGAGTTGGAAGAGACCGCAAGGGCCATCCAGTCCTACCCCATTCTGCCATACAGGAAATCTAAATCAAAGCATCCCTGATAGATGGCCATCCAGCCTCTGTTTGAAGACCTCCAAGGAAGGAGATTCCACTACATTCTGAGGGAGTTTGTTCCACTGTCGGACAGCCCTTACTCTCAGGAAGTTCCTCCTAATGTTGAGGTGGAATATCTTCCTGCAGTTTGCATCCATTGTTCCACGTTCTAGTCTCTGGAGCATCAGAAAACAAGTTAGCTCCCTCCTCAATATGACATCCCTTCAAATATTTAAACAGGTCTATCATATCACCTCTTAACCTTCTCTTCTCCAAGCTAAACATCCCCAGCTCCCTAAGTCATTCCTCATAAGACATGGTTTCCAGACCCTTCACCGTTTTAGTCACCCTCCTTTGGACACGCTCCAGTTTCTCAATGTCCTTTTGAATTGTGGTGCCCAGAACTGGACACAGTATTCCAGGTGGGGCCTGACCAGAGCAGAATACAGTGGCAATATTACTTCTCTTGATCTAGACACTATACTTCTATTGATGCAGCCTAAAATAGCATTGGCCTTTTTAGCTGCAGCATCACACTGTTCACTCAAGTTCAACTTGTGGTCTACTTAGACTCCTAGATCCCTTTCACACGTAGTTTCATTCAGCCAGGTGTCACCCATCCTATATCTGTGCATTTTATTTTTCCGCCCTAAGTGCAATACCTTACATTTCTCCGTGTTGAATTTCATTTTGTTATCTTTGGCCCAGCTTTCTAGTCTATTCAGGTCATTTTGAATCTTGATCCTGTCCTCTGGGGTATTAGCTATTCCCCCTAATTTGGTGTCATCTGCAAATTTGATAAGTATGCTCCCAATTCTGTCATCCAGGTCATTGATAAAGATGTTGAATAGCACTGGGCCCAGGACAGAGCCCTGTGGGACCCCATTGGTCACTTCTCTCCAGGATGAAAAGGAGCCATTGTTGAGCACCCTTTGGGTTCGGCCGGTCAACCAATTACAGATCCATGTAACAGTTCCTTTGTCTAGCCCACATTTTACAAGCTTGTTTGCAAGAATGTCATGGGAAACCTTGTCAAAGGCCTTAGTGAAATCAAGATATACTATATCCACAGCATTCCCTTCATCTACCAAGCTGGTAATTTTATCAAAGAAAGAGATTAGGTTTGTCTGGCATGACTTGTTTCTCTGAAACCCATGTTGACTTTTTGTGATTATGGCATTGCCTTCTAGATGTTCACAGACTCTTTGTTTAATGATCTGCTCTAGAATCTTTCCTGGGATTGATGTCAGACTAACTGGACGATAATTGTTGGGATCCTCTTTTTTCCCCTTTTTGAAGATGGGGACAACGTTTGCCCTCCGCCAGTCTGCTGGGATCTCTCCTGTTTTGCAGGAGTTTTCAAAGATTATTGCCAATGGCTCCGATATTACATTTGCCAGTTCTTTTAATACCCTTGGATGGAGTTCATCTGGTCCCGGAGACTTAAATTCATTTAGATTAATAAGGTGTTCCTCTACTATCTCTTTACTTATTCTGTACTGAAATGCCCCTATCCTGTCCTCTGCTCCATTATCCTCAGGTTGAGCACCCTTTGCCTTTTCTGAGAAGACTGAGGCAAAGAAAGTGTTGAGTAATTCTGCCTTTTCTCTGTCTTCTGTTAGCATTTTGCCATCTTCTCCACGCAGTGGCCCTACCGTTTCCTTCTTCTTCCTTTTGCTGCGGACATATCCAAAAAAGCCCTTTTTATTGTTCTTAACCTCTCTAGCAAGCCTGAGTTCATTCTGTGCTTTAGCTTTTCTGACTTTACCCCTACACATGCCTGCTATTTCTTTGAATTCCTTTTTTGTGATTTCCCCCTTTTTCCATTTCTTATACATGTTCCGTTTCAAACTTAGCTCGGTTGAAAGTTCCTTAGTCATCCATCCTGGTTTCTTGAGACACTTCCCGTTTTTCTTTCTCACTGGAACTGTTTGAAATTGTGCCTTCAGTATCTCTCTTTTGAGAAACTCCCATCCGTCCTGAACTCCTTTATCTTTTAGTATTTCTGACCATGGAATCGCCCTCAATACTTCTCTAAGTTTACTGAAATCCGCTCTCCTAAAGTCTAGGATGCATGTCTGACTATGCCTGGCTTCTCCTTTCCACTGTATTACAAACTCCAGGAGAACACGGTCACTTCCACCTAATGATCCCACTACTTGCACCCCATTAACCAAGTCATCCTTGTTGGTTAGGATCAGATCTAAAATAGCTGACCCCCTTGTTGCCTCTTCCACCTTTTGGACCATGAAATTGTCTTCCAGGCAAGTGAGGAATTTGCTAGGCCTTGAGGATTTTGCTGAGTTTGACTTCCAGCAAATGTCAGGGTAGTTGAAGTCGCCTATCACTACTACATCTTTCTTTTCTGACTGTGTGGTCATCTGTTCTAGAAAGATATCATCCAATTCCTCAGTCTGACTTGGGGGTCTGTAGTAGACTCCCACTGTAACATCCTTGTTGTTTCCCTCCCCTTTGATTCTTATCCAGATGCTCTCCACCTGGCTTCCATGATTGATGTCCTGGATCTAAATAGATAGTGTGGATTCAAGTTCTATAGGCTTTTATAAATGATAACCATCATGTTGAAATTGTGCCCCGAAAGAGACCAGCAGCTAATGGAGTTGTTGTAACAGACGAGTTGTGTGTTCCCTACACCTAGATCTCGATAGCAGTCTGGGTGCATCTCTTTGTACCACTGGTATTTCTGAATCTTGTTCAAAGGTAATCCCATATAGAATGCATTACAGTAATTCGGATGGGAAGCAACTAAGGCTCAATAGGATGATCTAAAGTCCTAATGCAGAAAGCTAAATGTGGTCTTGTAAGTGCAACAGAGTCTTGGTGGGATGACTCCTATGATTGGAATATAACAATTGCAGAGTATAGCCTTGGGGGGGGGGAGCAGAAAAGGAGGGGAAGTAGCATTACAAAAACTGTGCATCATCTAAACGCTACGCTCCAAACACAACAGGAAACCATGTCATTTGGCCCTTCTGTTTTGGGCCCACAATACAAATAGATAGACTCAATAAAGAAAGCCACAGTCCTGAATCTGCAGGACCTGAACAGGGCTGTTAATGTTCAGTTGGAAGACACTCATTCACTAATAGAATTTAAATTTTACTGTCCTTTGCCTTGGTCCATGACCAAGAGGAGAGAGGCCTCTGCCTGCATTGAGATCCCTCCAAACAGCAGAGATGACGTCTGATACAAAATGCAGGCCTGTAACTGCAACTTCATCACTTTTTCCCCTTCCTATTTGATTTTTAAAATATGTTTTGCTGTATTAAGATGCCATAGAGCTTTCTGCATTTTAACTGGCCATCAAATGTATTGTTATTTGTGGATTTTTGTTTTCATTTTATTTTACTATATAGCCAGCACGGCTACCTGTGAATGTTTCCTCCTCCATAGGGCTGCCATAAGTCAAGGTCAGTTTGATGACAGTTAACAACAAAGAAGTGAAATTGACTCAGTGAAGCCGAGCCCAGTCATCCAAACATTTAGACTTTTAAACCAAGCTTACCAGTTTTCAACATGGACCATCAAACAAGACTATCTTTGTTAGGAATTCTTTGCTGTAGTGTTGTGAAATACTATGTCTTGCAGTTGGGCAGTCTTAGCCATTGCATAAGTATTTCATCCCAAAATAGTCACACAAGTTCCTTTTCATGCAACAAAGATTTCTCTCACGTCACTAATGTGTGCCATTTTGTTGGGTTCTGAAGATGGCCTGCCTAGCTACCTCATTACTCGTCTTTCTAAGGCAGACACCTTCCAAGTATGAAAAGGACTGGATCAATATAGCTGCAATAAGAGATTGTCTTTGGAAACACATAATTCAAGCTCTCTCTGAATGTTTATGGGGTGATATTGCCCCAAGCTCGTAAACATACACAAAGGGAGGAAGCTAGAATTTATTAGCTAGGTTGGGAAGGCCTGCCGGAAAAGGTCTGTCTTAAGAGCATTTTTGAAGGCTGTAAGAATGGGGATATGGCGGATCTCTTTCGGCAGGTCATTCCACAACTTTGGCGCAGCAATAGAGAAGGCCCTTTGAGTGACAGAAGTTAGCCTAGCTCTTTTTGGCTGAAGTAGGTTCTTCCTTGAGGACCTTAATGTGCGGAAGAAGGCATTCCCTTAAGTATTCTGGACCCAAGCCATGTAGGACTTTAAAGGTAATCACCAATACTTTGTACCTTGTCTGGAAACTGATTGGCAGCCAATGAAGGGACTTCAGAACAAGTGTTATATGATCGTTCCGGGAAGTACCTGTAATTAGTCTTGCTGCCATGTTTTGTACCATCTGAAGTTTCTGAACTTGGCACAGTGGTAGCCCCAAGTAAAGCGCATTACAGAAGTCCAAGCGAGAGGTTACCAGCGCATGTACTATTGTTTCCAGGTCCCCTGGCTCCAGGAAGGGGCACAGCTAGAGTATCAGCCGAAGTTGGTGGCAAGTGCTCCTGACTGTCGCATCCACCTGCACTGACAGCTGGAGCGATGAGTCAAGGAACACCCCCAATCTGCGGACAGAGCCCTTCAGGGGAAGTGGGACTCCTTCTAGAACTAGCTGACATAATTCCATTTCCGGGTTCGGGTTTCCAATAACAAGTACCTCCGTCTTACGTGGATTCAGCTTGGGTCGGTTTCCCCTCATCCAGTCCATTACCGACCCAAGACAGGCATTCAGAGGAGAGGTGCCATCCTTAGTCACTGCATCAGGCATAGACATAGAGAAAATTGGCCTACTGATAACACCCCACCCCATGACTCCGGATGATCTTGCCCAGCGGCTTCATGTAAATGTTAAACAGCATGGGAGACAGGATGGCACCCTAGGGGACACCAAATTTTAGCTCTGTTTTAGAGGAACAATTGTCTCCCAGTGCCACCATCTGGAATCTTCCTAAGAAGTAGGAACAGAACCACTGAGGAACAGTGCCCCCAATACCCAAATTTCGCATGCGTTCCAGAAGGATACAATGGCCGATGGTATTGAAGGCCACTGAGAGGTCCAAGAGCACCAACAGGGTCACACTTCCCCCATTGATGCCCAGACGGAGATAATCAACTAAGGCAACCATGGCAGCTGTGCACCTCAACTCCGTATCCCATCCTGAATCCTGTTCGAAATGGATTAGTTTTGATTTGGTAACATCAGAAGTAAAGTCATACCATGAACAAGGTGAATTGATGGCATTCAACCCAAGGTCACTTTCCAATTGAGACTCTAAGCACTATGAGCTTATTGTGTGTGTTCCTCGTATGAATCTCATGGGCAGGGCCTATAAGGTCATCGTGAAATCATACTTTTGAGATCATCTTGGCAACAGTATAAGATTGAATGACTATTGATTTCCCCCCTTTCTCATTAAATCTGTTGTGCTTTTTGGTCTTAAGGGTTTAAAAAATCTAGAAAAGTTCATATTTGTTTTTATTAAGAACCACAGAGCAAGACAGATAGTTATTGGCAAAGTTGTGAGTAGAAAGAAGAGACCAGGTTTCCTATGTAAGATACTTTTTTTCCTGCATTTCAAATAGTAGGTTTCATCCAAGGTTTAAATTTAGGGTGGAAATCCTTACTTGGCTTTGTTTTCTCAGGATAAACAGGAAAGGGGATGAGTCTCTCTGTGTAGCAGGGTGTTGGCAACATTTAAGTGTTATTAACCATCTGATTATTATTATTATTATTATTATTATTATTATTATTATTATTATGTTTATAAGATAATAATAAATAAAAATTTTATTTTTATACCGTCCTTCTTATAATCAGGGCGGTGCACAACATGTCAAACATACAATACAAATACAATTAAAATACAATTAAAACCCTCATAAAAACCCATTCTGGCCAGCTTACAACTGCTGTCAGAGGAGGGGGGGGACTAACTGGAACTTGTGTCCGGGAATGCTGATTGGAACAGGAAAGTCTTTAATTCCTTCCTGAACTGGGCCAGGGAGGTGGTCGAGCGGAGCTCTATGGGCAGCGTATTCCAGAGGGTCGGGGCGATGATGGTAAACGACCTCTTCGATGTAGATGTTCTGAGGGTGCGGGACGGATTATATGGGGGAGAGGTGGTCCTCTAGGTATCCTGGGCCCAAGCCATGTAGGGCTTTATAGGTTATAACCAACACCTTTGTATTGCGCCCGGAAGCGAATAGGCAGCCAGTGCAGATCTTTAAGTACAGGTGTAATATGACTGGCCCTGGAAGTACCAGTGACCAGTCTGGCTGCCATATTCTGTACCATTTGTAGCTTCCAGGTATGGTACAAGGGTTGCCCCATGTAGAGCGCATTGCAGAAATCCAATCAAGAGGTTACCAGAGCATGTACTACCGTTTCAAGGTCCCTCTGGGCCAGGTATGGGCGCAGCTGGCGGATAAGCCGAAGCCGATAACAGGTGCTCCTGACCGTCGCATCCACCTGAGATGTAAGGTGGAGCGACGAATCAAGGAGCACCCCCAGACTGCGCATGGAGTCCTTCACAGGAAGCGTGATCCCATTCAGGACAGGTGGAATCACCGCCATTCCTGGACCAGGGGAACCTATCACAAGTACCTCCGTTTTCTCTGGATTCAGACTGAGTCGGTTTTCCCTCATCCAGCCCATTACCGATTCCAGACAGGCCACGAGAGGAGAGACGCCATCCTCAGTCACTGCATCAGTCGGAGACATAGAGAAAACTATTTGGGTGTCATCAGCGTACTGATAACCCCGCGCCCCATGTCTCCGGATGATCTCTCCCAGTGGTTTCATGTAAATGTTGAAAAGCATGGGAGACAGAATGGCTCCTTGAGGGACCCCAGTTGTGAGGGCCCTCTTATCGGAGCACACGTCTCCCAGCTGCACCATCTGGAACCTCCCAGAGAGGTAGGACTGGAACCACTGGAGCGCAGTGCCCCCGATTCCCACCTCTACCAGGCGCTCCAGAAGGATACCATGGTCTATGGTATCGAAAGCCGTTGAGATGTCCAAGAGCACCAGCAGGGACACGCTTCCCTTGTCGATGCCCAGACGGAGATCATCGACCAAGGCGACCATGGCCGTCTCAACCCCGTAACCCGCCCGAAAGCCAGTTTGAAATGGGTCCAGATAATCCGTTTCATCCAAGATCGATTGAAGCTGGATTGCAACCGCCCTCTCGATCACCTTCCTCAAAAATGGCAGCAGCGAGACTGGCCGATAATTACTGTACATCAGGGGGTCGAGGGAGGGCTTTTTTAACAGCGGTTTTATAGTGGCCAATTTCAAGCTGGATGGAAATTGCCCATCCCTCAGAGATGTATTAATAATCCGGTGTAACATCGAAGTTACCACCGGTCCCCCCTGAGCCGCTAGCCATGAGGGACAGGGATCGAGGGAGCAGGTTGTCTTCCGAACGCTTCGAAGGATCTTGTCCACATCCTCGGTACTAACCGACTCAAACTGATCCAGTTTAATAGAGTCCATGGAGGCTCCGGATGCCTCTACCCTAGGTTCTGCCCTAATGCCGGCGTTAAGACCTTCGCTTATCCGAGAGGTTTTATCCGCGAAGAAGTTGTTAAATTGGTCGCAGCAGGCCTTAGAAGGTTCAAGGATCTGGTTTGGGGCAGGAGGGAGCTGAGTTAGCTCCCTGACTACCCTGAACAACTCTGCTGGACGCGACTCCGCGGACGCGACACGAGCACCATAGAACGAATTCTTAGCTGCTTGTATCGCCTCTCTGTAGTCTTCCAAAAGGCGGTCCAGGAGAGCCTTGTCGGCTAAGCGTAGGTGTTTCCACCAGCGGTGCTCTAGCCGTCGCAGGACCCGCTTCCTCGCCCGGAGATCTTCCGTATACCAGGGTTTATGTTTGGAAGCAGGCCTGAGAGGGCGCTTGGGAGCGATACTGTGTATAGCCCTAGAGAGACCGGTATTCCAAATACCAGTCAGGGCATCAACAGAGTCGCCGTCATTTCCAACCATGTTCCCCTCCCGCCCACGGATTTTCCGCATCCGTACAAAAGACCAAATCCAGTGTATTACCCGCAAAATGTGTTGGACCCGAGATTAGCTGGGACAGGCCCATGGCCGCCATGGTATCCATCAATTCCCGAGCCGCACCGGATGGAACATAGTAGGCCGCGAAGGGGATGTTGAAGTCACCCAGGACAAGCAGCCTGGGTGTTTCCAACATCAGCTCCGACACCAACTGTGTCAGCTCGTTAAAGGAGTCCGTTAGCGCACGGGGTGGCCGGTACACCAACAAAATCCCTAGACTGTCCCTAGCCTTCAGGGTCAAGTAAATACACTCGATAAAGGAAGTTTGACGGATGTGGTTCCTGGTAAGAGACAAGATGTTCTTATGTACCAAGGCCACCCCCCCCTCCCGCCCACCTAACCTGGTCTGGTCCTTCACCGAAAACCCGGCAGGGAGGGCCTGTGCCCACACAGCGTCTCCCTCAGGCCCAAGCCAGGTTTCGGTAATGCAAGCCAGGTCGCACTTACTATCTTCCAGCAGATCATGGATTATGTGGGTCTTGTTGTTGATCGACTTGGCATTGCACAGGAGCAGCGACAGGGTTTGTGGCACGGTTGGAATGACCCTCAGGTCCTTTTGGTTAGGAGGGGGACAGGAAGGGGAGATAGATATAACGCATCGATCTCGCCTTCCTCTGTAACGCAAGTCCCTTCTCCTACCGCCATACCTCACCCTGCCCCACACCACCTCAATGGGAGCTCCGCTCATGCAGTTGTTACCCTCTTCCTCCCCAGCCAAAGCATTCCCCACATCCATATCCTCCCCCTCCCCTTCCCAAGCAACTAAAAGAGCAGAGGTCTGACACTACAGACATCCTCTGCTCTAATGCTGACATGAACACAATCCCCTCCTGTCCCTTGCGCAGCAGAAAGAATACGCAGTTGCGAAGCTGCGCAGTCCCCAAAGGATGCAGTCTGTGGGCGGCCTCGCCGGGCCGGTGCGCAGCTGCGCACCTCTGACAACCCAGGGAGAGCCGCCCGGCAGCAACGCAGCTCCTGGCAAAGGTCCGGTGGCAAAGGGAGGCGTGACGAAGGAGGAGACCAAGCAAGCTGGGTTTTGAGTGTGCCGCTGCCCCGACACGCCCCTCACTCTGCCTTCCCCCCAGGTGTCCCAATTCAGCTCACCAGAGCCACCGTGGAGTTGCAAGGAAGCAGGGAGTCCCCAAAGGATGCAGTCCATGGGTGGCCTCCCCGGGCCGATGCACAGCTGCGCACCTCTGACAACCCAGGGAGAGCCGTCCGGCAGCAACGCAGCTCCTGGCAAAGGTCCGGTGGCAAAGGGAGGCGTGACGAAGGAGGAGACCAAGCAAGCTGGGTTTTGAGCGTGCCGCTGCCCCGACACGCCCCTCACTCCGCCTTCCCCCCAGGTGTCCCAATTCAGCTCACCAGAGCCGCCGTGGAGTTGCAAGGAAGCAGGGAGTCCCCAAAGGATGCAGTCCATGGGCGGCCTCCCTGGGCCGATGCACAGCTGCGCACCTCTGACAACCCAGGGAGAGCCGTCCGGCAGCAACGCAGCTCCTGGCAAAGTACAGGGAGTCAAGGCGCCTAA